>NC_089752.1:25383000-25583000 GCF_040412425.1 Macrobrachium rosenbergii
TGCTGCATCAAACGCTCCAATTTTAGAGCATCAATTCCCTGTCCCAAGTGGACTGAGGACAGGCAGAAGCATGGCTGGAGAGATCGAGGCTCTTTTAGATAACTACAGCACCACGGAGGAGAGCACAGCAATACTGGCCAAGCATATGGAGGGAAAAGCTAAGGCAACCCGCTCACCGGAGAGAAGAGCCAGAGAGCAACATGGCGGAAGTTCGTGAGAGTCATTACAAAGGCCTCTCGAAATAACCCCAGAAAAATGGAGACAACGGTTCGAGGTCTTGCCAAAATGCGCTGGTCTTGGACGGAATGGGCATGTCACAAAAACCCAGTCCGATGCGCCGCTGGTTCGACTCCTTGGCCTGCACGACGTTGGAGGATCTTTTTTCAATCGGACCATGCTGAAGATATTTCCAATGTGTGCCAGGGCCTGTGCAGTATATCTTAACGATAAACAGCCTCCACACTTATGGAAAGCTTGTCGATGGCTGATTCGTGGGAAACCTTCAATCAGTCGCATAGCACCTCTCAGAGCGAATCATCCCTCCCGCCTACCTCTCTCGAACTCCACTCGCCCGAAGATGGACTGCCCTAGCAAGACCTGTGCAACTATTGCAAGAAGGGGCCATGCTGAAGCTGAGTGCCGATACAAACTCGGCACAATAAGCAGCCTAACCCTACCAGCCAGAACTCCGCTCCCGATTCACCCCGCTCAGCCCTCTCCTCCAACAGTTACTGCAGGCCACAGGCCCATCCAAAGGCCCGTACAAAATCCTGTGGCTGCTAGCCACTACAATGCTGGATCTCCGGCCTGTCCACATCATGTCCCCACCACCAATTTGTCAACCTAATCAGCACTTCATTTTCTGCGGCTGGTCCGCGATCGGATCACTGCCCGAGGGCTGAAACCCAGTACATCTCGGTGGCCCTCTTCAGAGCACTAGCCTGCCCATGACCCTTCCGGTCACAGTAGACACTGCGGCAGATATTAGCCTGATCGCCAGGGCCTGGGTGCCAGCCGGTGCTGTGGTTGACCTGAAGAAACGCGGTGGGAAATGAAGTGGATAGAGGGAGCCACACCATCACCGTTCCACTGTCCAACTCCAGGTTGTGACACCTTGGGGCACGATACCCACCGCGGCGTGGTAGGTGGAAATTCGGCCCGGTGGTCTTCTTGTTGGTCGGGATCTTCTCTGAAGCCCGTCTGCGCCACTCCGCGCTACTCCGCACGCCACCTCACTCCACGGAGGCCCCAGTTGTAACTCCCAAAAATGACAAGCCTCCACCTTCCGCCCACCAAAGTGGTCCGCGGAAGGGCACCACCCAACCTATTTCAGGCCTAGCCTCTCCAATCGCGAAGGGCTGGCCCACCAAGAGTCCTCCCTCCGCGAAGAGATTCAGGAGGAGCAGTACCGCTGCAGGACGTGCAAGCCGGGCAGACCACTCCAGCACAATTGGGAGGGCTGCCCAAGCAAGCAACGCCAGCGGGCGCCCCCGAACAAAACTCACCGAGAGGCTCGATCTCCTGCTGGGGCAGGGAATCTCTGCCGCAGCCAAACCCAAATCGTCCGAGAGAGGTATTGCACCTCCGGACCTTGTCAGGCATGCCTGACCTCAACTGCTGCCAGTGCCACTTGCGAGCACTGAGCAGTGCCAGACTCCGTCCGCCCACGGACGTTGAGCTACCAATGGAAAAGGCCCTATGCGGGTCTAAATCATGAGGCTTAATCCGGGAGATTTAGGATTCCCCATGCAGTTGATCATTGCGACTGGAGATTTCCAGCACCCGAACCTTCTTCTTCCAGGGTTTGACTCCAGGGGATGAACCCTGGAGGATCGAAATGGTACCCCTTCCTGGAAGACCAGGAACTGGCATCCTCGGGCGCAGAAATCGAGATCGCTCGCTCCGGTTAATCGCAGCAGCCGGAGTAGGAGTCCCGCAGCTTTTGCAGTGCCCTGACTTCGCGCCGCGAGCCCTCTGGCCTGTCCCAGTCGGTGCTCTCATCACCTGCTGGGCCAGCTACTGATAGGCCTTGGAGAAACCGAAGAAGAAGAAGAAGCGGGAAGCAAGGCCAGTAGTTGCCGAGCTTCGCTCATCCTGGCACTAGTGCCCTCTCGGCACAGTGCCTAACATCTAAAGTGATCCTGGCCCTTGCCCAGAGAAGGTAGCCAGTGTGATCTCTTCCCCTTTTATTTGTATACCTAGCCTTCGGCCGCCTTAAAGTAATGCGGTACATCAATTTAGTAACCTTGTTCTTTCCACTTACCACCGAGCCACCCAGTAATCATGTAAGTAGCCTAACTAATTTCAGTAATCTTAACTATTGTGAAACGAGCGATGCTTGTGACACGTGATGGCCTAAGACCTCAGTGAGGCACCCATTTACTTATCATATGAGGCAACCCTCAAGGAATTAACTAGTAAATTTTAATTGTATTAAACATAAACCTTGTTGTAATTTAGGTTAGAATGTTAACTCTTATGTTGGTGCTACGATCGGGTTAGGATAGGTTAGGCTAGGGAATATCATAGAGAACGTGCCACTAGGCTAGGTCTAAAACACATCATGATTGTAGGAGGTAGCCTATAATAACAGTGAGCACCTTTTCAGTACTATTAGAATTAGGTAAAGTAGTGATTATAGCTCATATCCTATCTAGGGTTAGGTAGTTCTGTATGGTAGGCTAACCAGGACTAATCTGCTCGGGAAGGAGAGTAACCTGAGAGGCGAACAGCTTGTAGTATAGACCTTCACGCCGAAAAGGAGTGAAGGCCCTCTTAAGAGGGAGCTTTTATAAAATATTACTGCTGTTAGCCTCTCGATGTAGTTTAGGTGTAGGAATATTAGGCCAATTGACCTCGACAGAGAACATCTCTGCCCGCCCGGTAGGGTAGGCAATTTAAAATAACAATCACTGCAGTAGACAAATGGCGCATAGGCTGGAAAGTTTGTAAACAAAATATGCTAGGGCATTAGGGACCTAAGCCTCAGAGAGGTTTACGCTCAATGACCCTAGTTATGGTGGCCCTTAAGCTTTATTCTATGCATTCGGCGATGCCTTTGTCAAGGTCGGATTGCCGGGGCGGTATAAGCCCTCTGGAAGAACGGGAGCAGGTCGGGTCAGTCAGTGAGAGAGATCCCAGCGGTCACGGAACCAGGGTGGCGCTGCGTGCGTGCCGAACGATATTCTTTATTACTTTCTCCTCGTCTATCTTAATTAGTGAATTGGGGAAGACTGCCAGAATCGACTCCTGAAGTCCCTCGTTTGCGCATGGCGACTGACGTTCACGGTAAAGTCCGATTTCTTGTTGAAGCTTAGTGATTGACTAGTTCTTTTCTGTATTTCACAATTTTTCTTTTTGTTTCTTCCTTCAGCCACCACTTAGGGTATATGTTTTACAAAGTCTAGATTAAGCCTAATTATTTTTATTGTTAGCTTCAACCCCATTATTCCAGTAAAATACCTAGGATTTAGGGGTAAGCAAAATCAGGTTAAATCTCGATGCTTTGATTGCCTGTCCGAATGTTTGGGGAGAACCGTTGCGTTTAAAATCAAATTCATCTCAAATATTCTTTGTTAAGGTTAATAACCCTTAACTGGCGACCTTTGGCTAATTAACGTCTGTCTTTGAGGTTAACTTTTGGCTTCAAGTGACAGGTTCGTGTAATCTTGGTTTTACAGGGCAGTAAAAGTACATTAAATTGAATAATACATGATCAAATAAGACTCTAACAATATATATATATATATATTATATATATATATATATATTATATATATATATATATATATATATATATATATATATATATATATATTATATATATATATATATATATTATATATTATATATTATATATATATATATATAAATTTCTGACTCACGTCGAGGATCGAACCCAGGTCTCTCAGGTGGAAAGCAAGGGCGTTACCCACTGGAGCCATACAAGTCTAAAGAAGTTGGAACCTGAGCAACTGCACCCAAAAAGAATTACCTGGGCAAGCTAACTGCTTGCATACCAGCGAGGATTTTCCCCAACTTCCCGACTCAGCAATGACCCAATAGACAACATTTCATTCGAATTATCCCTTCTGGTGAATAAGATAGAAATCATCAACACACAATCACGTGTGGAACAGAAATAAATTTCTGACTCACGTCGGGATCGAACCAGGTCTCTCAGGTGGAAAGCAAGGGCGTTACCCACTGGGCCATACAAGTCTAAAAAGTTGGAACCTGAGGCAACTGCACCCAGGAATTACCTGGGCAAAGCTAACTGCTTGCATACCAGCGGATTTTCCCCAACTTCCCGACTCAGCAATGACCAATAGACAACATTTCATTGAATTATCCCTTCTGAGTGAATAAGATAGAAATCATCAACACACAATCACGTGTGGAACAGAAATAAATTTCTGACTCACGTCGGGATCGAACCCAGGTCTCTCAGGTGGAAAGCAAGGGCGTTACCCACTGGGCCATACAAGTCTAAAAGAAGTTGGAACCTGAGAGCAACTGCACCAAAAAGAATTACCTGGGCAAGCTAACTGCTTGCATACCAGCCAGATTTTCCCCAACTTCCCGACTCAGCAATGACCAATAGACAACATTTCATTCGAATTATCCCTTCTGAGTGAATAAGATGAAATCATCAACACACAATCACGTGTGGAACAGAAATAAATTTCTGACTCACGTCGGGATCGACCCAGGTCTCTCAGGTGGAAAGCAAGGGCGTTACCCACTGGGCCATACAAGTCTAAAAGAAGTTGGAACCTGAGAGCAACTGCACCCAAGGAATTACCTGGGCAAGCTAACTGCTTGCATACCAGCCAGTTTTCCCCAACTTCCCGACTCAGCAATGACCCAATAGACAACATTTCATTCAATTATCCCTTCTGAGTGAATAAGATAGAAATCATCAACACACAATCACGTGTGGAACAGAAATAAATTTCTGACTCACGTCGGGATCGAACCAGGTCTCTCAGGTGGAAAGCAAGGGCGTTACCCACTGGGCCATACAAGTCTAAAAGAAGTTGGAACCTGAGCAACTGCACCCAGGAATTACCTGGGCAAGCTAACTGCTTGCATACCAGCGATTTTCCCCAACTTCCCGACTCAGCAATGACCCAATAGACAACATTTCATTCAATTATCCCTTCTGAGTGAATAAGATAGAAATCATCAACACACAATCACGTGTGGAACGAAATAAATTTCTGACTCACGTCGGGATCGAACCCAGGTCTCTCAGGTGGAAAGCAGGGCGTTACCCACTGGGCCATACAAGTCTAAAAGTTGGAACCTGAGCAACTGCACCAAGGAATTACCTGGGCAAGCTAACTGCTTGCATACCAGCGATTTTCCCCAACTTCCCGACTCAGCAATGACCCAATAGACAACATTTCATTCGAATTATCCCTTCTGAGTGAATAAGATAGAAATCATCAACACACAATCACGTGTGGAACAGAAATAAATTTCTGACTCACGTCGGGATCGAACCCAGGTCTCTCAGGTGGAAAGCAAGGCGTTACCCACTGGGCCATACAAGTCTAAAAAGTTGGAACCTGAGGCAACTGCGCAGGAATTACCTGGGCAAGCTAACTGCTTGCATACCAGCGAAGTTTTCCCAACTTCCCGACTCAGCAATGACCCAATAGACAACATTTCATTGAATTATCCCTTCTGAGTGAATAAGATAGAAATCATCAACACACAATCACGTGTGGAACAGAAATAAATTTCTGACTCACGTCGGGATCGAACCCAGGTCTCTCAGGTGGAAAGCAAGGCGTTACCCACTGGGCCATACAAGTCTAAAAGAAGTTGGAACCTGAGCAACTGCACCCAAGGAATTACCTGGGCAAGCTAACTGCTTGCATACCAGCGAGTTTTCCCCAACTTCCCGACTCAGCAATGACCCAATAGACAACATTTCATTCGAATTATCCCTTCTGAGTGAATAAGATAAAGAAATCATCAACACACAATCACGTGTGGAACAGAAATAAATTTCTGACTCACGTCGGGATCGAACCCAGGTCTCTCAGGTGGAAAGCAAGGGCGTTACCCACTGGGCCATACAAGTCTAAAGAAGTTGGAACCTGAGAGCAACTGCACCCAGGAATTACCTGGGCAAGCTAACTGCTTGCATACCAGCGAGTTTTCCCCAACTTCCCGACTCAGCAATGACCCAATAGACAACATTTCATTCGAATTATCCCTTCTGAGTGAATAAGATAGAAATCATCAACACACAATCACGTGTGGAACAGAAATAAATTTCTGACTCACGTCGGGATCGAACCAGGTCTCTCAGGTGGAAAGCAGGGCGTTACCCACTGGGCCATACAAGTCTAAAAAGTTGGAACCTGAGAGCAACTGCACCCGAAATTACCTGGGCAAGCTAACTGCTTGCATACCAGCAGTTTTCCCCAACTTCCCGACTCAGCAATGACCCAATAGACAACATTTCATTCAATTATCCCTTCTGAGTGAATAAGATAGAAATCATCAACACACAATCACGTGTGGAACAGAAATAAATTTCTGACTCACGTCGGGATCGAACCCAGGTCTCTCAGGTGGAAAGCAAGGGCGTTACCACTGGGCCATACAAGTCTAAAAGAGTTGGAACCTGAGAGCAACTGCACCCAGGAATTACCTGGGCAAGCTAACTGCTTGCATACCAGCAGTTTTCCCCAACTTCCCGACTCAGCAATGACCCAATAGACAACATTTCATTCGAATTATCCCTTCTGAGTGAATAAGATAGAAATCATCAACACACAATCACGTGTGGAACAGAAATAAATTTCTGACTCACGTCGGGATCGAACCCAGGTCTCTCAGGTGGAAAGCAAGGGCGTTACCCACTGGGCCATACAAGTCTAAAGAAGTTGGAACCTGAGCAACTGCAAGGAATTACCTGGGCAAGCTAACTGCTTGCATACCAGCGATTTTTCCCCAACTTCCCGACTCAGCAATGACCCAATAGACAACATTTCATTCGAATTATCCCTTCTGAGTGAATAAGATAGAAATCATCAACACACAATCACGTGTGGAACAGAAATAAATTTCTGACTCACGTCGGGATCGAACCCCAGGTCTCTCAGGTGGAAAGCAAGGGCGTTACCCACTGGGCCATACAAGTCTAAAAGAAGTTGGAACCTGAGCAACTGCACCCAAAGGAATTACCTGGGCAAGCTAACTGCTTGCATACCAGCGGAGTTTTCCCCAACTTCCGACTCATGCAATGGCCCAATAAGACAACATTTTCATTCGAATTATCCTTCTGAGTGAATAAGATGGGTCATCAACACACAATCCACGTGTGGAACGAAATAAATTTCTGACTCCACGTCAGGATCGATTGGTCTCTCAGGTGGATCTTATTCAGGGCGTTACCAGACTGGGTACACAAGTCTAAAAAGTTGGAACCTGAGAAGTTGCACCAAAAATTACCTGGGCAAGCTAACTGCTTGCATACTTGAGTTTTCTAACTTCCAACTCAGACAATGACCCAATAGACAACATTTCATTCCAGGTTATCCCTTCTGAGTGAATAAGATAAATCATCAACACACAATCACGTGTGGAACAGAAATAAATTTCTGACTCACGTCAGGATCGATCAAGGTCTCTCAGGTGGAAAGCAATGGCGTTATCCACTGGGCCATTGTCTAAAAGAAGTTGGAACCTGAGTTGGCTGCCCAGGTAATTACCTGGGCAAAGCTAACTGCTTGCATACCAGCGTTTTTCAACTTCCCCGACTCATGTGACCCAATAGACAACATTTCATTCGAATTTCCCTTCTGAGTGAATAAGATGGAGAAATCATCAACACACAATCACGTGTGGAACAGAAATAAATTTCTGACTCACGTGATTGGGTTGATGATTTCTATCTTATTCACTCAGAAGTGGATAAGCGAATGCGTTACCCGCATTGAGTCATTGCAAGTCTAAAAGTTGGGGAACCTGAGAGCAACTGCAAAAGGAATTACCTGGGCAAGGTAACTGCTTGCATACCAGCGCAGTTTCCCTCAACTTCCCGACTCAGACTTGTATGGCCCCATGACAACATTTCATTGAATTATCCACCTGAGTGAATAAGATGGTTCATCAGCACCTGTCGGCGAGTCAGAAATAAATTTCTGACTCCACGCGTGATTGTGTGTTGATGATTTCCCACTGGAGCATCTTAGTCTAAAAGTCACAGAAGGGATAATTCAATGAAATGTTGTCTATTGTTTCCATTGGCTGAGTCAGGAAGTTTGAAAATTTCGTTTCGAATTATCGCTCAAGGTGAATAAGATTCGCCATCAATTCAGCAAATGCTCTCAGGTTCCAAATGATTTTAGACTTGTATGGCCCAGTGGGTGGAAAGCCTTGCTTTCCACCTGAGAGACCTGGTTCGATCCCGAACGCGAGTCAGAAATTTATTTCTGTTCCACGTGATTGTGTGTTGATGATTTCTATCTTATTCACCAGAAGGATAATTCAATGAAATGTTGTCTATTAGGTCATTGCTGAGTCGGAAGTTGCAGGAAAACTCGGCTGGTATGCAAGCAGTTAAATTTCAGGTAATTCCTTAGGTGCAGTTGCTCTCAGGTTCAACTTCTTTTAGACTTGTATGGCCCAGTGGGCCGCCCTTGCTTTCTCACCTGAGACCTGGGTTGATCCCGTGTGAGTCAGAAATTTATTTCTGTTCCACACGTGATTGTGTGTTGATGATTTCATCTTATTCACTCAGAGAGGATAATAATTCGAATGAAACGTTGTCTATTGGGTCATTGCTGAGTCGGAAGTTGGGGAAAACTCCCACTGGTATGCAAGCTAAAGTTAGCTTGCCCAGGTAATTCCTGGGTGCAGTTGCTCTCAGGTTCCAACTTCTTTTAGACTTGTATGGCCCAGTGGGTAACGCCCTTGCTTTCCACCTGAGACCTGGGTTCGATCCCAATCACGTGAGTCAGAAATTTATTTCTGTTCCACACGTGATTGTGTGTTGATGATTTCTATCTTATTCACTCAGAGGATAATTCAATGAAATGTTGTCTATTGGGTCATTGCTGAGTCGGGAAGTTGGGAAAACTCGCTGGTATGCAAGCAGTTAGCTTGCCCAGGTAATTCCTTGGGTGCAGTTGCTCTCAGGTTCCAAAGGGAACTCTTTTAGACTTGTATGGCCCAGTGGGTAACGCCCTTTGCTTTCCACCTGAGAGACCTGGGTTCGATCCCCACGTGAGTCAGAAATTTATTTCTGTTCCACACGTGATTGTGTGTTGATGATTTCTATCTTATTCACTCAGAAGGGATAATTCGAATGAAATGTTGTCTATTGGGTCATTGCTGAGTCGGGAAGTTGGGGAAAACTGCTGGTATGCAAGCAGTTAGCTTGCCCAGGTAATTCCTTGGTGCAGTTGCTCTCAGGTTCAACTTCTTTTTGACTTGTATGGCCCAGTGGGTAACGCCCTTGCTTTCCACCTGAGAGACCTGGGTTCGATCCCGACGTGAGTCAGAAATTTATTTCTGTTCCAATAATGTGATTGTGTGTTGATGATTTCTATCTTATTCACTCAGAAGGGATAATTCAATGAAATGTTGTCTATTGGGTCATTGCTGAGTCGGGAAGTTGGGGAAAACTCGCTGGTATGCAAGCAGTTAGCTTGCCCAGGTAATTCCTTGGGTGCAGTTGCTCTCAGGTTCCAACTTCTTTTAGACTTGTATGGCTCCAGTGGGTAACGCCCTTGCTTTCCACCTGAGACCTGGGTTCGATCCCGACGTGAGTCAGAAATTTATTTCTGTTCCACACGTGATTGTGTGTTGACTTTCTATCTTATTCACTCAGAAGGGATAATTCAATGAAATGTTGTCTATTGGTCATTACAGGAGTCAAGTTGGGAAAATCACTGGTATGCAAGCAGTTAGGCTTGCCCAGGTAATTCCTTGTGCAGTTGCTCTCAGGTTCCAACTTCTTTAGACTTGTATGGCCCAGTGGGTAACGCCCTTGCTTTCCACCTGAGAGACCTGGGTTCGATCCGGACGTGAGTCAGAATGATTTATTTCTGTTCCACACGTGATTGTGTGTTGATGATTTCTATCTTATTCACTCAGAAGGATAATTCAATGAAATGTTGTCTATTGGGTCATTGCTGAGTCGGAAGTTGGGGAAACTCACGGTATGCAAGCAGTTAGCTTGCCCAGGTAATTCCTTGGGTGCAGTTGCTCTCAGGTTCCAACTTCTTTTAGACTTGTATGGCCCAGTGGGTAACGCCTTGCTTTCCACCTGAGAGACCTGGTTCGATCCCACGTGAGTCAGAAATTTATTTCTGTTCCACACGTGATTGTGTGTTGATGATTTCTATCTTATTCACTCCAGAAGGATAATTCCGAATGAAAATGTTGTCTATTGGTCATTAAGGAGTCGGGAAGTTGGGGAAAACTGGTATGCAAGCAGTTAGCTTGCCCAGGTAATTCCTTGGGTGCAGTTGCTCTCGGGTTCAACTTTAGACTTGTTAGACTTGTATGAGAGACCTGGGTTCGATCTCGGCGTGAGTCAGAAATTTATTTCTGTTCCACACACGTGATTGTGTGTTGATGATTTCTATATATATATATATGTATATATATATATATATATAATATATATATATATATATATATACATATATATATATATATATATATATATATATATATATATATATATATATATATATTATATATTATATATATATATATATATATATATATATTATATATTATATATTATATATTATATATTATATATTATATATATATATATATATATATATATATATATATATATATATATATATATATATATATATATATATATATATATATATATATATATATATATATATAGAGTTTGATGAGCAACTGAACAAACTGGACTCTTCAAAGCTGTGGCTAGACAGCTTTCTGTCAGCTTGAGAAAGTCAACCCCAAACTTTACCAAGTCAGATGGACCCAATGTATAGAAGTTGTGTGTCGTAAAGGAAGGTCACTCCATCTCTAGACCTTCGATTGCTAAGATAGCTGAATTTCTGTTATTCCTTAGAAAAGTCAAGGGACTTTCGTATTCAGCTGTTACTGGCTACCGCTCAATGCTGAGCAGTACATTTAGCTTCCATCTCCCAGAGATTTCTACTAGCAAAATCATCCATGATTTATTGCATTCTTTTAAGATTGAACGTCCTGTTTTGCCGAATCGGGCTCCTCTGAGATTTGTCAGAAGTACTTCATTTTCTCTGTTCCTAAGCCCTTTGTTGGCCGAGTTGGTTGAGCTTCAGACCGTCATTCGATGGGCCGGAGTTCGATTCCCGCCGCCGGCTGATGAAGAGTTAGAGGAATTTATTTCTGGTGATAGAAATTCATTTCTCGCTATAATGTGGTTCGGATTCCACAATAAGCTGTAGGTCCCGTTGCTAAGTAACCAATTGGTTCTTAGCCACGTAAAAATAAGTCTAATCCTTCGGGCCAGCCCTAGGAGAGCTGTTTATCAGCTCAGTGGTCTGGTAAAACTAAGCTATACTTACTTTTTTACCTGCCTTTGAACCCATTGAAGCTCTAACACTGAGACAACTGACTAAGAAGGTGTTTTTTCTCATGGCCTTAGCTACAGCAAAAAGGGTGGGTGAACTTCAGGTGATTTCTAGGTTAGTCTCTTATTCAGGAAATGATATACATTTGTCTTTTCTACCAGAATTTGTGGCAAAGACGGAGTCAGAAGTTAACCCTCTTTCTTGTTCATTCAGAGTTCTTTCTCAGGAAGAGTTTGTTGCTGGCAACCCAGCGGAGATGTACTTATGCCCAGTTCGAGCATTGAAAGTTTATTTGTCAAAGGTGGAAAAACTCCATCCTCGTCCGCATACACTTTTCGTCTCTCCACGGACACTTTTCGTCTCTCCGCAGAATCCGTCCTGTTCGCTGTCAAAGAACGCAATCAATTACTTTCTGAGGGAGGTAATTTCCCAAGCTTCACCAGGTTGTTGTTGTTCTTCTTCTCCGTTGTCTTCAAGCCCTGTATTACCCCGAGCACACAGCATTCGAAGTTTTGCCACTTCGTCTTCCTTTCTAAGGAATTATTCAGTATCTTCTATTCTGGAAGCGGCTACTTGGAAATTCGTCTCAGTATTTACTTCCTTTATTTAAGAGATGTTCAATTAAGCCTCATTCGGGAGAATTATTACGCCAGATCCTTAGCGACTAATTCTGTCATCATAGGGTGCATTCATTTAACTGAGGAGCTCATACAGGGTGCGTTCCGTTTAACCGAAGGGATATTCTTTTAGTCCATTGGTTTGGTAGTTGAGTTTCCTCCACCTCTCGCCAACCTTCCGGTCCATCTGCAGACATTCCCAGCTCTCCAAAGGACCTCGTTCTTTGTGACGGGGTGAAGACAATGCTGAAGAAGGGCACTGTAGAAGTCGGGACAGATCAATCTCCAGGCTTTTGCAGGAGGATCTTTCTTGTAGAGAAAGTGTCAGGGAGATGGTGACTAGTCATAGATCTTAATGCCCTGAACCGATTTGTTTGCCAGACTTGGTTCAAGATGGAAATGACACGATCAGTGCTCGCAGCCATCAGGGAGTACGACTTCATGCTTACAGTGGATCTACAGGATGCATATTTCCAGATACCCATCCATCAGTCCTCCTGCAAGTACCCCGCTTATCTCACGGGACGTGTACCACGCCAGGGCACTATGGCCGAGACTTTCAACTACTCCCCAGGTGTTCACAAGAGTGTTCACCCTTGTGTTGACTTGGGCCCTTTTGCATGGGATACGTCTTCTGAGGTATCTCAGTCACTGGCTAGTCCTGGCAAACTCTTGTTCGAAGTTGCTCCAGGAAAGAGATCACCTTCTCGAGTTTTGTCGATGTCTAGGCATTTTGATAAACCTCAAGAAGTCAGACCTCATACCCAAGCAGGTGACAAAGTAACTGGGCATGCTGATAGATACGGCAGCAGTGAGAGTCTTTTCGTCAGGCTCTCATGTCAGCAGGTTCAGGGAGGTAGCGTAATCGTTCCTGTCCCAGCAGGAACAACCGACAACCAGCTCAGACGTGGCAAGTGGTTCTCAGTCACCTTTCATCTTTGGAGAAGCTTCACCTTTGTTCCCTCCAATGCAGATTGAAGTTCTGGACTCAAGCAAGGGATCCAACATCCCTTCCCATTCGTCTCTCAAGAAAAGTGAGACAGGACTTAGCCTGGTGGCTAGACAACAGGAACCTTGTAATAGGAGTTCAGCTTCATGCTCCCCCTCCCACGATGTTTCTGTTCTTGGATGCTTCAAGGGAGGGATGGGGTGCACACTTGGAGGGGTTACTAACCTCCAGGGTGTGGAATCAGAATGACAAGCACCTCCACATCAACATCCTGGAGCTCAAGGCAGCCTTCCTAGCTCTCCAAGAATTCCAGGATCGAATGATTGGGGCACTCCATGGTACTTGGTAGTGGCATACGTCAACAGGCAAGGGGATCTCGTGTCTTCAGCTTCATCAGTTGACAATGCAAGTGCACGAGTGGGCAGTAACACACTAAGAGGAGTTGTCAGCCAGATACATCTCAGGCAAGAGGAATGTAGTGGCAGACAAACTCAACCTTCAGGATCAAGTGATAGGGACAGAATGGAGAGATTGTTCAACCTTTGGGGATATCCAGTGATAGACCTTTTCGCAACCCAGCACAACAGAAAGTTGCCGGTGTTCTGCTCCGTCGTCCCAGACCCTTGGGCTGCAGTGGAGGATGCCTTTCAGCACCCTTGGGACAGTCTTGACACACACTTTTCCTCCGTTCTGTCTTATTTGTCAGGTGATTTGTCAGGTGATCAATAGG
This sequence comes from Macrobrachium rosenbergii, assembly GCF_040412425.1. Classification (NCBI taxonomy): domain Eukaryota; kingdom Metazoa; phylum Arthropoda; class Malacostraca; order Decapoda; family Palaemonidae; genus Macrobrachium; species Macrobrachium rosenbergii. The sequence continues at coordinate 25,396,873 of NC_089752.1, forward strand.
GTAATGATCACCACGAACCTCAAAGTGACCCTGGTGGTACCCAGATGGTCACATGCCGAGTGGTAGCCAGACCTGCTACCTCTGCTGTCCGAGGCATCGAGAGAAATTCCTCTCTGACACAACCTCCTTTGCCAACCCCACATAGAGATGTTCCTCCAGCCCATAGAGCTCCTGCAAGGGGAGGCCTTTCCTACCGAAAAGCATCAGGGATGTCTGGATATCTTCAGAAATCATCTGCGGGCTTCTACCAAGGGAAATGGGCCATCTTCTGTGGTTGGTGTCTTGGAAGGGATTTCTCTCCTGTCAGAGGTACTATTCAGGAGGTAGCGGACTTTCTCGTCTTCCTTCGCTGAGAGAAGCATCTCTCTGTCTCAGCAGTTGGGCTGAGAGCGCTTGGGCTTAGTCTCGCCTAAAGGACATAGGGATTCTTCTTCATGGGAGATCTCCATGCTGATGTGAAGCTTCGGTCTCTCTTGCCCTCCCCAGGGAACTTCAGGACCCCCTGAGTTCCCAGACTTCGCCCTTCAAGCCTGACTGGTGAACTTTACAAGCCTCTACGAGAGTCATCAGACAGGGATCTGACCCTCAAGACTGTATTTCTGCTTGCCCTGGCATCGGTGAAGAGAGTAGGTGAACTCCATGATCTTTCTTATAATGTTAAACACTTGAGGGGATGGGGATCTGTTTCATTCGAATTTGTCCTGGAATTCGTAGTGAAGACTAGGAATCCATCAGTCCCTGACATTAGATCCAAGTCCTCAATCCCTTCCCTAGAGGACTTTGTAGGTAATGAACCAGACGAGATGATACTTTGTCAAGTTGGAGTACTGCAGTGCTACCTGAAAAGGACTCGACTCCTCAGGCCTGGATGTCGATGAATTTTTGTTAGCACTGGCAAGACCAAGAAAGAGGAGTCCAGGAACACAATCTCTTTCTGGCTTCGTGAGATTATCAAGCAGGCATACTCAACGTCAAATGCAGAGGATTCGGGTACGGTCCAGCCGAGAGCTCACGAAGTCAGGGGCATCACTCCATCCTTCAAACTCAAGAAGAACCAGTCGGTGCATCAGGTGCTGAGAGCAGGCATGTGGTCATGTGAGACGACGTTCACCTCCTTTTACCCGAGGGACATTGCCAATAGGTCCTTGGACACCTTTTCCTTGGGTCTTGTAGTGGCTGCTCAACAAGTTGTGTAGCTCATCAAGTCCCCCTGGCGGGACAGGTAGCATCTGGTTTAAGATATATGGTCGTAGAAGTGAGAGCGAGTGTGTGAGACTGCCCCCCCCCCCTTTCCCTTTCTTGTACCTCTCCTCTTTCGGCGGGTGGAGGATAGGTTTTTAAGCTGTCATGTGAGGTGTCAGCCTTTGTATTTTTTCCATTGTTGACAGTCTAACAGAAACAGGAGAGTCCTGCCCTCTCTAGCAAAGGAGAAGTTAGCAACAAAACCAACCTTGTTGCTTTATCTTTGTTTGTCTCCCGACATAGTGTTCTTCCAAGCCTTTTCAAAAGTAATTTTGCTTCTAAATCCATTACTTGGAAAAGCCCAGAAGCCTGACAGTTGAGCACACAATTGTTCCCCAGATCAGAGACGGGGTACTTCCTTTGCTTGACATTACATGACCAGGAAAAAGTACTAGGTGAGGCAAACCTCCAGTCTGTTATGAAGCTTACTGAGATCCTCCCACCAATTAGTGAGTCTTCTTGTGTAAAGACCGAGGGTTTGTATTTGTGTAGGAATAAATGACAAATATTGGAAGTAATTTTCCTAACATACAAACCTCAGGTCTTTACATACACTGCCCACCTCTAGCCACCCCTCATTCTGTTACCTGGGCTATAAAGCAAGTGGTTGCACAACTCAGCAAACAATCCGAACAATCTTGTGTAGAATAGCTGGCTCCAGCTCACGCCGAAGGTAATTCCTATATAAAGACCTCAGGTTTGTATGTTAGGAAAAATACAAATTGCTTCCAAAATTCATCATTTTGCAAAGGGAAAATGCCACATGGTATAGTGTTCTGCTTTCCCATTCAAGACCCTTGGGCTGCCTCATGTACACCTTCCAGCTCCACTGGGACAATCTGGACATCTTTGCATGTTCCTCCATTCATTGTGATATGGAGAGGGATCAACTGAGTGTTTGTTGCTCTAGGCCTCAGATTATCTTGATTGGTCTGTATTGGCTCCATGCCTATGGTTATCCTGATCTGTTAGCTCTTGTGACCCACTCTTCTATGTTAGTCCCATGTTTTGAGGTAGTCTCCAGCCCCTGTGCCAGGAAATAGGCCATCTTCTACAGTTGGTATCCAGATGATGATCATCTCCTTGGCTGGATATATTATTCAGCAGTTTGCAGACTTCCTAATCTACCTTCAAAAAGACAAGCTCCTCTCAGTCCCTACTAGGAAAGTCTTAACTTATTCAGGCTTGAGCTAAGATTTCTGACAGGAGGACATGGACCTTTCTTTCTTGGTGGAGTTGGCCATGCTTATAATGATCTTCAAATAGTCTTGCCCAGTGTGAGAGCTCTGGCCTCATGAGTTGGTGGCCCCAGATCAAAATTGCACAGTCAGGACTGCTTTCTACTAGCCTCAGTGTAGATGGAGCATGTTGAAAAGTTGCATAAACCGTTCACACATTGTCCAGCTTTTCGAGGGTTGGGAATCCCCCCTTTTCTCATTTTTTCATGAGTTTGGGAAGAAAATTCAGAACCAAACTGTTTCTAACATAAGATATTCAAGAACTTTTTTATTCCCTCTCTTTGAGACATTGTTATTGAGGATCCAGATGAGATGTTTTTGTGCCCAGTGTGAGCCTCCTAGTACTACCTAGAAAGAACCTGACCTTCTAGGCTGTGTTGGTGTCTCCTTATAGTACCACCAGGCATAAGATTATGTTCAAGAACACACTTTATGGTTTTATGAAGCAATCAAGCTCCTCTCAGACAATAAGCATCTTGCTTAAGGTACTTAAGAGAGCAAAAGGCTGGATGTTAAATATGTGAGCAAGTGGCTTCTCTCTCCACCTTGTTTGCTTTCCTTCTTCTGCAAGATGGCACCCAGGCAAAGTAAGTGCTGGACAGGCCATGATGCATGCTATTTAAGGGATATTTAGTCATCTGTTCAAAGATATTTTGATAGAATTCACATTTGTGGGAAAGCTAGTGATTAACTAGAGTAGTAACAGCATTCTTCTTCTTCTTCTTCTTCTTCTTCTTCTTCTTATCGATCAGCCACATTACTGTTCTATATTCCCCTCCATCAAGCACTTCATTGTTAATTTGGTTCACATTCATGTCATGAGTCTGAGGTATTAATTAACATATGTAACAGTCTCCTCATAGCTTTGTAAGAATGCTGACATAACTCGGCACCCAAGTAATTATGCCTTTCCAAGCACTAAGTTAAATTTTATGTTTAAGGAACAGGAACTTGTTTCTGATATGGGGTTTTTAAACATCCTCGGGAAGATTATTTTAAACATCCTAAACACTTGTATTTTTTGTATTTCAGGAATTATCTGGTTCTAATAAAATTTTATGGTCACCTTCTCAAAGACAGCTACAAGCAAGTAACCGCCCAAGAGTGCTGTTTACTGGCTATAAAGATGCACAGGATGAAAAAATTGTGCTTGACCTAGGTACGTACTGTATGTGCTAAGGCAAATTTAACATTTATCCCCCTGTAAATTTTTCAGGAATGTTGTATATTTTTAGATGTATGTTGCATTACTTTTATTTTAATTATGTTTTTAAATATTTACAAACCCATAAGTTTTATATTGACATTTTGCTTAACAAAGACATTAGCCTTAGTGTCAGATGAGCAAAATGATAGTAAAAGGATTTTTGAGGGTAGGCAGTCACATGTTTCACATAATATAACCACTTAGACTGCACCTGCCTGTTGGTAGTTCTGGATTTTCACCAGACATTGTGTTTACATGACATCACCTCAGCTTTTCTTAATTGTTTTTATTATATGTGATAAAGGATTTTTCAATCTGAAAGCAGTGTAGCTGTGGCGGAAGAGAAAGGACAGAGTAGATGGGTCAAATAATGTCACAGCCAAATGAGAGTCACAAAATTAAACACCGAGCCCCTGAGGCTTGTAATGTTGCCTGTGCATGTTACTAACTTGTCTTGTAGTGAGTCACCCATTCCATCCCAGCCATCTGGTGCTTTCCAACCACTCCCATAACATCATTGCTGGCATTCTTGGGTATGTTATTGTTTTAGGGGACTGCAGCCTCACCATCTCAGTCTGTGGATTTGCTGGTTTCTGCTGTCTTGGGTCTTCCTTTAGACATGATGGCTTTCAACCCTGATGGAGATGATTCTCCATCAGGTTTTGCACCTGATAGATTTGGCTGCTTTGTTAGACCTTCACCTTTTTACTGAGGATGATCATGTTAACTGGTGCTCTCTTTCATCAGCTTCTATGTTGGCTCTTATGAGGGCAGATAAGTTTAAGTTATCCTGCTCTCATTCTGCTTGATTCATAAAGTGTAGAGCTCATGAAACCGGAAGGTTCTGTGGCCTAATAGTGAGGCAGAAGGGCTTATGAGGTCAGTATAGTGTTCAAATGAAGTGCTCTCTTTTGCAGAAATTGCTCATAGCACTGCTGCTTATTAATTTTGCAAGGTATAAAAAGAAAGGGAGAGAGAAAAGTTAGTCTTGAAGAGGCAACGATTCTAAATGAAGCATATTAGTATTTACCCTTCTGTAATAGAGTAATTTCCAATGCCTCAATAGAATATTTCATGTTTTTGCCCCTCAGTTGCAAAGATACTGGAATAGTTGTTTATATTTATATTATATAAGGTAGCCACAGCTTAATGATCTGTTGTTGTTTTTGATGCACCTCATCAGTGTCTCATTAACCCTGCATTGTTAAGACCATCACCAAAGAAGTCTCGAATCAGGAGAGTAGGAATATCTCAGCACAATCTTTGAAGTCTTCCTTCAAGGCTGCAACTGCAGATGGTCCTGCACCAAAATTCTGTGTAGAATATCGACCCAAGATGTCTTTAGAGTTTTTTTTTCTTCCAGTAAGTCTTTTTTGGGGTGATCAAGGCTTTCATTCTAAGAGAAAGAATTATTATTTGAAACTAAAACTGATGTTTTGAGCCATCAGAATCCAGCAGGAGACCATCAACAGAGTTTTTGGATTGTCCGGCAAAGCTTTGGAGGAGGGCCTCAACAGAGTTTTCAGATTGTCAACAAAGCTTTGGAGCAGAAATTTAGGTGGTGGAGGTTATAAGCATCCACAATTTCCTACCTTAATACATTTATCACTCGGAGACATTCCGAGTTTTGTAGGAGATCAGACATTTGTTATGCAAGAAGGTGATCAAATCAGTTTTAGACTTGTCAGAATTTTTACAACCACCGTTTTCTTGATTCGAAGGCCTCAGAGGGCTGGATACCAGTTTGGTCCGTGGCCATCCAGAAGGGTGACTGGATAATTTCACTCTATGTGAGAGGTCTACTTCCATGTTCCAATGCATCCACAGTACAGGAAGTATTTACACTTTGTCTTCGAAGGGAAGGTCTTCAAATTCCAGCTCTGTGTTTTGGTCTGAGCATGGTGCCATAGGTATTCACTTGCATTTTGGTACCATTAGCGGGATGGAGTCATTTGCCAGGAATCTGAGTTCTCCGAGACTTGGATGACTGGTTAGTGCTTGCTAACTTGTTTCAGGCAGTCTTGAGGGTGAAGAATTGTTTTCTGCATCTGGCCTTAATGCTAGACATTCTGATCTACCTCAACAAGCCTGTGCTTATTCTGGCTCGGTTAATCATTTCTATGGGGAAAAAGATTGATTCTCGCTTTTCAAGCTTTTCCAACAGAGACGAGTAGACAATTTTCTATTACTACTGAGAGAACTTAAACCCTTAGAATGCCTCCAGCCAAGAAGTGGCTGTTTTTTTGGGTCACATTGCTGCTCTAGAGAAGTTTGTCACATGACCCATCTAAGAATGAAGTGAATTCAACATTATCTCAAGAACTCTTGGGACCCAGGTTTTGTCTTCTGGATTCAGCTGTAGTGATAATTCCTTCTGATCTTTTTGGTTCTCTTTATTGATGGGGAATTCAGTCAAGGTTGCTGATGGGTCTTCCTCTAGACCTCAAGAGCCCAGGACTCATATTGTCTTTGGATGTGTTGGGGTCAGCTTGGGGAGTCATGCTGGGGAACATCAAAATGTTGGAGTTGGAATGTAGAGGAGAGCAAGATTCATATAAACAACATAGAGCTTTGGCTGATTAGAAGGGTCTTATGCAAGCGAATCATATAGTCAAAGTGAAGACGATCACATTCTACTCTGACAGTTCAGCCTCTCTTTCTTACATAAGGAGGCAGAGAAGCTTCACCGTTTGATGAGTCCAGGAACATCATTCTTCTACCACATTTGTTTCCAGGGAGAAACGAATGTTATCACAGACCAACTCAGTAGGAAAGGGCAGTTTTTTCTGTCAGACTTTATCAGCGAATATGTCAGAAGTTGTGGAACCTTTGGGGAAACATCGATATGTTGCAACTGCCCAAAATGCAAAACTCCCAGGTTACTGCTCTCCTTGGTGGTCAAAACTAGACCTTTATGCTTTCCCTTCATTTACAGTTTAAGGACAGTAATCAGTTGAGAGTGTCAGGGAACTCCAGGGTGATTTTGATAACTCCTTGGTGGCCACAATTATTGAAGAAAGAATAAGGAGTTGAGCTGAAGGTTGAAAAGTGTATACAGGCACTTAAAGATTGGGGTCTGAAGGTAAGTAGGATAAAGATTTGGTATCTGTGGGTGGGAGGAGAAGGAAGACAGGGAACAGTGAAATTGGCTCAGGATGACATCAAGAGAGTCAAAACTTTTCAATATCTAGGATCAAATGTGACTGACATTGGAGATATGGGCATTGAAATCAACTTCAGATTATAATGTGCTTGGGTAAACTGGAGAAAGTTGTCAGGGTTATTGTATGACGGGAGTATTAGTGCAAAGGTTAAAGGAAAGTTTTACAGAAGTGTAGTCAGACTAGTGATGGTTTATGGAGCCAAAATGTAGCTCATGGAGAAGACCCAAGAACAGAAAATGGATGTGGCAGAGATTAGGATGAGATAGATGTATGGAGACACAAGTGATAGAATCAGAAAATGAATTTATTAGAGGAACAGATAAGGTGGGGGAAGTATTGAAGAAGGCCCATGGAAGAAGACTACAGTGGTTTGGTTATGTTATTTGGAGAGAAGATCATATGTGTAAAAGGGATTGTGAGCATGGAGGTGGAGGACAGGAGACGAAGAAGGCCAGAGTTGAGATGGAAGGATAAAATAGCAAATGACATGCAAGAGAAAGGATTGACAAGTCGGGATGCGTTGGACAGAGGAAGGTGGAGAAGGCTGATAGGTAAAAGCAACCCCTTATAGGAATGAGTAAAGCTGAAGATGAAGAAGTGGAGGAAGCTCTGCTATGTTCAGTTAGATCTCTTAAAAATTTATGTGAACATAATTAATTCTTTAAGAGGAGATAAGAATTAATTTTGTTGTGTTAGGAGGCCAAGCACTCTTGTGGCAAAGAAACTGTGTCCATGTTCTGTGTATTAAGTCAGTGCTTGCAGAATTGAACCTTGATCTTTTACCATTTTTTAAAGTAAACCTCATGATGGTCATGCTCTATTTACAAAAAACGTCTCCGTGATGCGTGGCGTTAGGTGAGTTAAGCGCCGAAAAAAAAAGTTTCAAAAATCACAGCAGCTTTAGTTTTTAAGATTAAGATTTCATTTTTGCTCCTTTTTTTGTCATTGCCTGAAGTTTAGTATAAAGCCATCAGAAATGAAAAAATATCATTATCATATAAATATTGAAATATATGACAGAAAAAAATTTTTCATATATAATTTTATACAAATGCTTGCTATGAGCAAAACAGTTAAAGCTAATGGATTATTTTTTCTTTGTATTCTACACTAAGTACGATGATTTTGGTATATAACAAATTGTAAAACGATCAAAGCAACACAGAGAAAATATTATCACAATATAATGCATGAATCCGAACGCGGACGTAAAAAATTTTTCAAAAATTCAATATAAATTGAAATATTGTGCTAAGACTTCCAGTTTGTTGAAAAATGAGCTAATGATTGAATATTACTAGATCAAGTGTTTTGAGCACAATTGCAGTTTTGACCATTCGGTCGTTAAAGTTGACCAAAGTCAAATTTTTTCATTTATCGTAATTTATATGAAAATATTTCAAAACTGATAAAGCTACAACCATATTATTTTCTATTGTATTCTTACATGAAGTGCATACACTTTTCATATAAAACTTTTATGTAACTAATATAAAATGGTGAAAATAGACAATTAATCGACGAAGAATTTCGAGATGTTCGACCAAAGTTCACAAGAGACGTAAGAAAATGTTTTTTCAAATTCACCATAAATTGAAATATTGTACTAGAGACTTCCAATTTATTGCAAAAATGAAGGAACGATTGAATATTACTAGGAATGGGATTTTAGCCACAATTAGTTTTTATTTCGATTAGAGTTAAAGTTGACCGAAGGTTGAAAATTTGCAGATTATCGTGATTTATGTGAAAATATTAAAACTGATAAAGCTACAACCATGAGCTATTTTCTATTGTATTCTACATGAAATTGCGCACATTTCATATATAAAAGTTTATGTAGCGACTAATGTAAACGATGCAAACTTATTCACGACAACGCGATGAAAAATTTCTGAATGTTAGGCCGTCAGTTACGCCAGGCAATAGAAAAGTTTTTTTCAAAGTTCACCATAAATCAAAATATTGTGCTAGAGACTTCCAGTTTGTTGCAAAATGAAGGTACACTATTGAATATTACTAAACGAATCGCCAAGAGTTTTAGCTTATAATTGCGCTTTTACCATTTCAGTCGAGTTGTGTTGACCGAAGGTTGAAATTTTGGCAGTTAATCGTGATTTATATGAAAATACTCAAAACTGATAAAAGCTCTAATCATGAAATTATTTTCTAGTATTCTACATGAAATTGCGCACATTTCCATATATAAACTTATGTAACGACTAATATAAAGCGAAGAAACTTGAACGACAATCGTGTGAAAAGAACTCTGGCGCTGACGAAAAAGTTTTTTAAAATTCATCATAAATCGAAATATTATTTTCAGAGACTTCCAATTGTTTAAAAATGAAAGGTAAATGATTGAATAATACTAGAATGTAAGGTTTTAGCTACAATTGCGTTTTTACCATTCGGTCGAGGTCAGAATTTGATCGAAGGTTGAATTTTGGCAGTTATCGCAGTTGTATGAAAATATTTCCAAACTGATAAAAGCTATTAACCATGGACCAGTTGTATTTTACATGAAATTGCGCACATTTTCATACATAAAACTTTATGTAACAGCTAATATAGAACAGTGCAAAAATTACGACTAAATGATGAAAGAATTTCTGAAATTTTTCGTTTGAGGATTACTAGCTGGTGTAAGAAAAAAGTTTTTCAAAAATTCACCATAAATCGAAATATTGTGCTGAGACTTCCAATTTATTGTAAAATGAAATTACATGATTGAATATTACTAGAATGTAAGAGGTTTAGTTTACAATTGCGTTTTTCACCATTTAGTCGAAATAAATTTGACCGGGTTGAAATTTTTTTGTAGTCGACAATGACGGGTATCCACTTCTGGCACCCAACAGACAATTTTAGTCGACGTATGATACGTCCAGTAGGCGTTTAAGGGTTAATTAACTAAAAAAACTCTTCACTAGAGAAGGTTTTCAACAAAACCTAGTGGAGGTTTAACTCAGTTTTTTGCCTCACATTTTTTGCGAGATGTCAAAATTTTGTATGAGTATTGCAAAGCCCATAGTGCTGTCATCCTGGCAGGGATAATATTCTCCAGAACCAAATATGAAGGTAATCTTCTTTTCTCTCTTATGGTTTGAGGAGCATAAAGGTACAAGTTGGTACATAGGAGTGTACCTTCATATCTAAAGGTAGTTGTTGTCTAGTTTTGGACTGTTGGTTATGAAAGTTTTTCTAGCCTAACCCATGCAAAAATGCTACAATTATGCAATCCACCACCTGTTCACGTTGTTGTTCTTCTTATTATATAATCCAGTTTTTGAGCAACTACAAAAAGCCAAAACAGACTTACAACCCAAAAATTAACAACCTAACCATCAGAGAGCTCTCTCTACCACACCACACTCTATTCAACACTCCCGCCTGCATTTGTTTACCTTTTGCTCCCTCCCGCCATTTTCATCTTAAGATGTCACTTCCTATGACATCACAACAAGGACAGATACTTTTAAACATAAGGAATGCTTTGCTATAAAAACATCTTATAAAATTAAACGTGCTTTTTATACATTTTGTAATGCCCATACCATTTCACTATTGCAGAAAATAAAAATAAAATAATAGTGATTAACTTCTAAAACTAACATACAATCACACTTATCTCCTTCTCCCTCTTCTTATCCTAAACTCCATACAATCACACTTATCTCCTTCTCCTTCTTCTTATCCTAATCTCCTCTAATCTCCACTATTCTCCAATCCTTTACCCTCTATGTAATTTCTAATACTTTCCCCTGAAACTCCAGCTTTAGTCAATACATCAGCTGTTTGATGCTTTCCTTTTATCCATCTCACCTTATTTCTCCAGATTCTATTGTTTCTCTTATTGCTGCAATATCAGTTTTTAATCTGATACTATTTACTCCAGTACTTGATATTATTGCAGTCATTAGGGTTTTACTGTCAGTTTTAACCAGTGCTTCCAATTTTCTCCCTCCTATCTCTTCCCACAAATGTTTGAAATATATCAATCCTTCTATGGCCTCCCCCACACTCAGAGCTTCTGCTTCAATGGTGGACTTTGCTACTCTTCTTGATTTTCTGGAATTCCACCATATTGGACTTCACCCCTTACCATCTGTCAAAGATATCACATAACCTAATTGTGTATGATCATCTTCAGTATTCCCAAATGAAGCATCTGCATAGGCTTCCCAATAAATCTTTTCTTCTAACTCCTTATTATCACTTCTCCAATTATGCTCTTTTTTTTTCTCAGTATTTTAATCAGTTTTTTCATATCTTGAGTCATTCTTTCTTAAAGGCTTTACTTAACCCTTAACTTACTGATCGGCATACGCTTCGACTAAAATTGTCTGTTGGGTGCCATGGACATCACATACGTCAACTACAAAAATTTCAACCTTCGGTCAACTTTGACTGACCGAAATGGTCGAAAAATTCAATTATAAGCTAAAACTCTTACATTCTAGTAACATTAATCATTTACCTTCATTTTGCAACAAATTGAAGTCTCTAGCACAATATTTCGATTTATGGTGAATTTTTAAAAATCCTTCATACACCCGCTAGGTAACTGCCGGTAATTCAGAAATTCTTTCTTCATTTTGTCATAATTTTGCACTGTTTTATATTAGCCGTTACGTAAAGTTTAATATATGAAAATGTTTGCAATTTCATGTAAATATAACAAAATACAACCTATGGTTGTAGCTTTTATCAGTTTGAAATATTTTCATAAATCTGTATAACTGCAAATTTCAACCTGTGGTCAATTTTGACTCAATCAAGAAATGGTCCAAAAAATGCAATTATAAGCTAAAAAACACTACATTCTAGTAATATTCAATCATTTACCTTCATTTTGCAACAAATTGAAGTCTCTAGCACAATATTTCGATTTATGATGACCCTTGAAAAAACTTTTCATACATCCATGAGAAATTCTTTAAGTCACGTTGTCGTAATGTTTGCACCGTTTATATTAGTAGTTACAGTTTTATATATGGAAATGTATTTAATTTCATGTAGAATACAACAGAAAATAACTCTTGGTTGTAGCTTTATCAGTTTAGAAATATTTTCCTACATAAATCCGATAACTGCCAAAATTTCAACTCTTCAGTCAACTTTGTTAACTTTCGAACAAATGGTGAAAAATGCAATTATAAGCTAAAACTCATACATTCTAGTAATATTCAATCATGTGCCTTCATTTTGCAACAAACTGGAAGTCTCTAGAACAATATTTCGATTTATGGTGAATTTCAAGAAAAAAACTTTTTCCTTACGTCTGCGCTGGCGTTCTGACCCGAACATCTCAGAAATTCTTTCACACGTTGTCGTAATGTTTGCATCAAGTTTATTAGTCGTTACATAAACTTTTATATATGAAAATGTGTGCAATTTCATGTAGAATACAACAGAAAATAATTCATGGTTGTGGCTTTTATCAGTTTTGAAATATTTTCACATAAATCACGATAACTGCCGAATTTCAACTCGGTCAACTTAACTCTACTAAAATGGTCGAAAAATGCAATTGTAAGCTAAAACTCTTACATTCTAGTAATATTCAATCATTTACCTTATTTTGCAATAAATTGGAAGTCTCTAGCAAATTTCAATTTATGGTGAATTTTGAAAACATTTCCTCTATGTCCATGTGATACTCGGCGAACATCTCAGAAATTCTTTCACGTTGTCGTAATGTTTGCAACTGTTTTATATTAGTCGTTACATAAACTTTATATATGAAAATGTGTGCAATTTCATGTAGAATACAACAAAAAATAACTCATGGTTGTAGCGATCGGTTTTGAAATATTTTCATAAATTACGATAAATAGAAAACATTTGACCTTCCGGTCAACTTTAACTCGACCAAAATGGTAAAAAACGCAATTATAAGCTAAAACTCTACATTCTAGTAATATTCAATCATTTACCTTCATTTTGGGCAACAAACTGAAGTCTCTAGCACAATATTTCGATTTATAGTGAATTTCTGAAAAACTTTTTCCTTACTGTCTGCGCATGTAACTTTCGGCCTAACATCTCAAATTCTTTCACACGTTGTCGTAATGTTTGCATTGTTTTACATTAGTCGTTACATAAACTTTATATATATGAAAATGTGTGCAATTTCATGAGAATACAAACAGAAAATAATTCATGGTTGTAGCTTTTATCACTTTAAATATTTTTCACATAAATCACGATAACTGCCAAAATTCAACCCTCCGTCAACTTTAACTTGACCGAAATACGAAAACGCAATTGTAAGCTAAAACTCTTACATTCTAGTAATATTCAATCATTTACCTTCATTTTGCAATAAATTGGAAGTCTCTAGCATAATATTTCGATTTATGATGAATTTTTTAAAAAAACATTTCCTTCGATCCTGTAATAGCTTCGACAACATCTCAGAAAATTCTTAACACGTTGTCGTAATGTTTGGTAATTCGTTTTATATTAGTCGTTACATAAACTTTTATATATGAAAATGTGCGCAATTTCATGTAGAATACAACAGAAAATAACTCATGGTTGTAGCTTTTATCAGTTTTGAAATATTTTCATATAAATTACGATAAATAGAAAAATTCGACCTTGGGTCAACTTTAACTCAACTTAAATGGTCGAAACTGCAATTGTAAGCTAAAACACTTACAGTCTAGTAATATTCAATTTAGCTTCATTTTTCAACAAACGGAAGTCTCTAGCACAATATTTCAATTTATGGTGAATTTTTGAAAAAAACATTTTTTCGATCGCGACACGGTTCATGCATCATATTGTGATAATATTTTCTGTGTTGCTTTGATCGTTTTACAATTTTTTATATACCAAAATCATCGTAATTTAGTGTACAATACAAAGAAAAAAATAATCCGTTAGGTTTAACTGTTTTGCTTACAGCGATTTGTATAAAATTATATGAAAATGTTTTTTCAAGTCATATATTTCAATATTTATATATGATAATGATATTTTTTCATTTCTGATGGTTTGCATACTAAACTTCAGGCAATGACAAAAAAAGGAGCCAAAATGAATTCTTAATCTTAAAAACTAAGCGATGTGATTTTAAAAACTTTTTCCGCTGCTCTAACTCGAACGCCGCATACGAGACGCTTTTAATAAATAGAGGTCGGCGTTTAAGGGTTATTTCACTAACATCATATGATATTTCTGGCATGGTATGTATGATTACCAATTCATCTGTCCTACCATGATCTATATTCTGTCAGCTCCTTTTGTCTAATACTCTGTTACCTGTAAATCTTCTAGCTTCTGGGTTCTCTCAAGGAATTTATATAATGCCACTGATTAAGATAAATTCCATTTTGCTGATGCTCTACTATTACTCCTATATACTTAAAACTTTTACTTTCTTGTTCTTCTACTTGCAATTTCCCTTTCAATTTCCCAATTGTTTCCTTTAAAAATCCTGCACTTCCTCCATAGCAAAAATCATCTACATGTGTGCAGAAAATACTATTCAATTTATTGTCTTTCCTCCAAAAGAATATATTAGGTTCTAATCTACGTCTCTCATCTGTAAGCTCCTCCACCACTTTTACTACCTTATAATTCCATGCCTTTGCTGCATCCTTGAGCAAATAAATAGTTTTCTTCAATTTCCATGTATTCTAGATACTTCCTTTAGAGAATCCCCATGTTTAACCATTACTGTTTTATCCGACACCAACTGCCCGAGAGATCTCTCCCCATTTTCATTTACTCTTATAGAATACCTTGTCTCCCACTACTGCTTCTTCAAATTTATGTTCTCTGACATTTTTGTATAAAGAAATTCGTATTTTATTACGAGACTTATTTTTGATAAACACTTCTCTGGCCTTATGCATTGCATTCATTGCATCCCTTACTATGCTTTCTTCCATACCTTTCTCTGTGCTTCTAGGACTTGAACTTTCTTCTCCCATTAAATTTGGCAAAGAAGGGTTTTCCCAAATACTAATTGGTTAGGGGAGAAACCACCATTATTTATTAAGCAGTTCCTAGCACTCTTTATCCATCTTAATGCTATGTACCAATCCACTTCCTCATCATCTTTCATCTTTCTTAAACTTTCTTTGATTATGCCTACCATCTTTTCACACAATCCATTACTCCATGGAGATTCAGATGCAGTGGCCAATACTATATTATTCCATCTTTCTGACATCCTCCTTACTTTTTCATTTTGAAATTCTCCCCATTGTCTGATAATAACGTAGAAGCTGCTCCAAATATAGCAAACCACCTGTCAAAAAGTGTCTTTACAATAGTTTCTGGTTTCTTGTCTTTTATTCAAAAAGCCTGACAGTACCTCGTTGCCATATCTACCATTACCAAGAACTTTCTCTCTTCTATCTCCCCCACATCCATTGCTACAACTTCATTAAATGTTTTACTCCAAGAAAATCCCACTACTGGTTTAGCTGGGTTTCCTTTGTATCTTTTACATACCTTTACAACTTAAGTGAATAAGTCTATTAGTAACTTTTATTTCCTCTTTTCTTTCTCTCTCAAACCGTCACTCCACTGTGCTTCTTTGTTAGCTTCCATATTTTATCTCACTTCCCAGTGGACTAAATTGTAGATGTAAACTAAATCATTGCACCTTTAATTTCCCTTAGACTCTTTCCCTTCCATCCCTCCAGTAGCAGTTCTTTTACCTTCCCCTCAAAATTGGTATTCTTAAGTGGCCTTGTTTTTCCTCTCTTAACTTTACCTTCATTTCCCCTAATACTTCAATTAGACTCTTTCTTAGTATCATTCATTTTCCTCAACTCTTCCTGATTCAAATGCATGACAATGCGTGCTAGTCACAATTCCCCACAAACACTGTTGACTTACATCTTGTGTCTAAAATTGCATCAACCCCTTCCCAAGATTCTTCCTCTATTTAACTAACCTCTCCTTTATAAACATTTTCTTCTTCTTGTCCAGTTTCTGATTTCTTCTTATTTTGAAAATTTTGAGGGCAATCTCTAGCCCATTGCCATTCCAATTTGCATATTGCACACTGCGTCACTTTCCCTTCTCTATTTATAGGATTTCTTCCACCTCTGCCTCGATTCACTTTTCCCTGATATCGTTGGTTTTCCGTCCCTTTCCCAAAATTCGCATAACCCTCTGATCCCAACCATTCCCCCTCTGCTTTATTCCCGAATCCCTCACATATTCTTTTCATTATCTGTGACACTGTTTTATATTCGAACTTTTCTTGACCACAAGCTACTAATACCATTTGTTTTTTATTTTCTGTGAGATTCGCTTGTTCTAGTACATGAAAACCTTTTGCTTCCCCTTCAAGCATGCTTTCCCCTATTGCTCTACTACATTCTAACTCTGCCTTTTCATACCTAATTATAAAATCTCATCTTTTTACTAGATTCCCTTTCTATTTTAAAATAGTTTTTCATTTTACTGAAATTTTCCGTTAACGTATCTTTTAGATACACTTCATCTAGTTTGGATATTCATTTTACTGTAATTTTCCATTAACGTACCTTTTAGATACACTTCATCTAGTTTGGATAGGATTATCTTTGAACCCTCTTTATCCTTAAGTTCATCTCTATCCGTTTCCTTCTGTTACTGTAAAAACTTTTCCTTTTAAGCTCATTCTATCTCTATCCCTGATATTTCACTTCTTCCCACACACCACAAGCCAGTCTTCAACTGTCCTCTCCATCCTTTATAATCGCCCAGTCCCGCTAAATCTCAGACAGTCTCTTCTCACTTCGTCTCCCAAAGTTTACCATCAGATCCATCCATTTTTAACCAACCACGCTCTGCTACCACTTTAAAGTTTTTCTAGCCTAACCCATCCAAAAATGCTTCAATTATGCAATCCACCCACCTGTTCACGTTGATCTTCTTTTATTATATAATCCAAAATTAACAACCTAACCATCAGAGAGCTCTTTCTGCCATACCACACACTATTCAACACTCCCGCCTGCATTTGTTTACCTTTTGCTCCCTTCCGACATTTTCGTCCTATGATGTCACTTCCTATGGCGTCACAACAAGGACAGATACTTTTAAACAAAGAATGCTTTGCTATAAAAACGTCTTATAAAATTAAACATGCTTTTTATACATTTTGTAATACCTGTACCATTTCACTAATGCAGAAAATAAAAATAAAATAGTATTGATTAACTTCTAAAACTAACATATACTGTAATCAGGTTTTGGGCTTTCAACTCTGGCACAAGAGTTACCAGTACCCTACAAGGTGAAATTTTTTCTAGCCTAACCTATCCTTAAATTATTCAATTATGTGATCCACTCACTGTTCACGTTGTTCTTTTACTTATGCAATCCAGCTTACGACAACAAAACCACAAACAGACTTACAACCCAACCATTAACGACCTAACCTTCAGAGAGCTCTCTCTACCTCTTTCCACCATGCTTTAACACTTCGGCTTTGTTTGTTTACATTTTTCTCCTCCCCGCCATTTTCGTCCTGGTGATCGCCACTTCTATATACGCCACAACAATAACATGCTCTTTAAACATAAGGAATGCTATGCTATAAAAAACATCTTATAAAATTAAACATGTGCCTTCTTTTATACGATGCAATACCCATACACTTCATCAATGCAGAAAATAAAATAATGACTAACTTATAAAACTAACATACAATCACACTTATCTCCTTCTCTCCTCCCCTCCAGCCTTTTCTTATCCTAATCCCCAATCTCCATTATTCTCCACCCTTTACCCTCTACATAATTCTAATGCTTTCCCAAAAACTCCAGCTTTGGTTTACATCAGCTATCTGATGCTTTCCTTTATCCATCTCCCCACCTCACTTATTTCTCCAGATTCTATTGTTTCTCTTATTGCTGCAATATCAATTTTTAATCTCTTTACTACTTACTCCAGGCCAGTTTTTATTGCAGTCATTAGGTTTACCATCAGTTTTCACCAGTGCTTCTAATTTTCTCCTCCTACTATCTCTTCCCACAAATGTTTGAAATATATCAATCCTTCTATGGCCTCCCCAACACTCAGAGCTTCTGCTTCAATGGTGGACTTTGCTACTCTTCTGGATTTTCTGGATTTCCACTGTATAGGGCTTCTCCTCTTACCATCTGTCAATGATATCACATAACCTAATTGAGTATGACCATCTTCAATGTTCCCGAATGAAGCATCTGCATAGGCTTCCCAATAAACTATTCTTCTTCTAACTCACTTATTATCACTTCTCCCAGTATGCACTTAGTTTTTCTCACTATCTCAATCAGCTTTCTCATATCTTGAGTCGTTCCTTCTTAAAAGCTTTACTTAATTCACTAACATCATATGATATTTCTGGCAACAGTATGTGATACCCAATTCAACTGTCCTACCACTGATCTATATTCTGTTAACTCCCTTTGTCCCTAATACTCTATTACCTGTAAATCTTCTGGCTTCTGGTTCTCTTATAAATTTATATACTGCCACTGATTAAGACAAATTCCATTTTCCTGTGCTCTACTATTGCCCTATATATTTAAAACTTTACTTTCTTGTTCTCCTACTTGTAATTTCCTTTCAATTTTCTAATTGTTTCCTTAAAAATCCTTCAGTTCCTCCATAGCAAAAATCATCTACATGTGTACATAAAATACCATTCAATTTATTGTCTTTTTCTTCCAAAAGAATATATTAGGTTCTAATCTACCCTCTCACCTTTAAGCTCCTCCACCAGTTTTACCACCTTACAATACCATGCCTTTTGCTGCATCCCATGAGCCCATAAACAGTTTTCTTCAATTTCCATAATCCACTCCAACCATCTTCACTAGGTGGTTTTAAATACCTACTCGTTAGCCTTTTCATCATCCTGTAGATATGCCGTTTTTACATCTAACGATAACAATTCCAATCTTTCAGTTTTATTACCGTCAAACAAAATTTTAAAATTTCGGCATTGCATGTAGGAGCATCTTTTCCCATTCAGCCATTTCTTCTTCAAAACCTCCTAGCTACCAATCTTGCTTTACATATCCTTTCCCCACTTTTACCTTTCAGTTACTATCCATCTTGTAGATATAGCTTTTTGTCCAATGTCATTTACCTCCTCATATACCTTGTTTCTCTCCAACTTTGTAGTTCTTTTTCTTTAGCTTCAATTACATTTCTATTTTCGAATCCTAGCAAAACCTCTTCTTCATCTTCAATTTTTCTACATGACTATAATCTTAAGTCAACCCATCCCATGTCACCTGACTGTGAGTCTTCTACATTGTACTGAATCAGCCCAAGATTTGCTTGATCTTTTCCCCTGCAGCTCAATATCGTCCACTCTTCTACTTGTCCTGTATTTTTGTTTATAGCTCTAACTCTCTATTTCCTCTTTCTGAATTTTAAAATCTCTTCTATTAACTCACTTTCTTCTGTTACCTCACTTTCCCTTCATCTTCCAAAGTGTTTCTCTGCCAAATCTCTTTTCTATAGTCTCTTCTACATCAGCATTCCTTCTCCAGCCAATTATCATCTTTCCTTCCTGCTCATCTATATTCCCTTCCTTTGATGCAAGGGATTCATCTTTCACAGTGTGTTTTTGTCTACTTTAAGTATCTTCTCCTTTTCTGGTGATAGTCTTTTGGAATCCTAGTAACATGTGTATTCTCGCTACTTCTCTTAGAGAATCCCCATGTTTAACCACTCACTGTTTTACCTGATACTCCACTACCTGAGCAGGTCCTCTCCATTCATTTCATTTCTCTCTTATAGAATACCTCATCTCCCACTACTGCTTCTTCAAATTTATGTTCTCTGACATTTTTGTTCAGAGCAATTCTTATTTTATTACAAGACTCATTTTTGATAAACATCTCTGGCCTTATGCATTGCATTCAGTGTATCCCTACTATGCTTTCCATACCTTTCTCTCATGTGCAGGACTTGAACTTGTTCTCCCATTAAATTAGCAAGGAAGGATTTTTCCCAAATACTAATTGGTTGGGGAGAAACCACCATTATTTATTAAAGCAGTTCCTGGCACTCACTACCCCATCTTAATGCTATGGACCAATCACTTCCTCATCATCTTTCATCTTTCTTAAGCTTTCTTTGGATTATGCCTACTGTCTTTTCACACAATCCATTGCTCCATGGAGATTCTGATGCTGTGGCTAATACTTTAATATTCCATCTTTCTGCCATCCTCCTTTACTTTTTTTTAAATTCTCCCCGTTGTCTGATAATATTTTGGAAGGTGCCCCAACATCATGACCACCCGTCAAAAAGTGTCTTATAATAGTTTCCTGGTTTCTTGTCTTTTATCCAAAAGCCTGACAATGCACCTGCTGCCATATCTACCATAACCAAGAACTTTCTCTCTTCTATCTCTCCCACATCCATTGCTACAACTTCATTGGATATCTTACTCCAAGAAAATCCCCACTACTGGTTTAGCTGGATTTCTTTTTATATCTTTTACATACTTCACAACTTGCGATTAAATCAGTTAGTAACTTTTTATTTCCTCTTTTCCTTCTCTCCCAAACTGTCACTCCACTGTGCTTCTTCTGTTAGCTTCCATATTTTATCTCCACTTCCGTGGGAAATTGTAGATGTAACTTCATCATTGTACCTTTAATTTCCCTTAGGCTCTTTCCTTCCACCCTCCAATAATAATTCTTCTACCTTCCTCCTCAAAATTGGTATTCTTAAATGGCCCTCTGTCTTCTTTGTAACTTTACCTTCATTTCCCTAGTACTTCTATTTTAACACAATTCTCTTTTAAATTTATGGTCATCCCCATTTTACTCATGGTTTTCTTACCTATTCATCATGGTACATCACCCATAAAATTTCTGTCTTCAAATAAAACTTTTTGTTTTCATATCACCGTATTTCCATTTTCCTTTAAACTTGTATGATGACTCACGAAATTAAATACTTTATTAGACTCTTTCTTCTAGTATCATTCCATTCTCTCAATTCTTCCTGATTCAAACCACAACAATGCGTTCTAGTCACAATTCCCCAAACTGTTGACTTACATCCTGTATCTAAAATTGCATCAACCTCTTCCCAAGATTCTTCTTCTATTTTGCTAACTTTTCCTATATAAACTTTTTCTTCTTCTTGTCCAGTTTCTGCTTTCTTTCCTTATTCTGAAAATTCTGAGGACAATCTCTCTGGCCCAATGCCATTCTGATTTGCATATAGCACACAGTGTTACTTTCCTTCTCTATTTAAAGGATTTCTTCCACCTCTACCTCGATTCACCTTTCCCGATATCTTTTGGTTTCCACCCTTTCCCAAAAATTCTCTCACAACCTTCTGATCCTAACCATTCCCTCCTCTGTATTCCCTAATCCCTCAAATATTCTTTTCATTATTTGTGACACTGTTTTATATTCCAACTTTTTCGACCACAAGCTGCTAATACCATTTGTTTTGATCTTCTGTGAGATTCGATTGTTCTAGTACATGAAAACCTTTGCTTCCCCTTCAAGCATGCTTTTCCCTAGTGCCCTACTACTCTGACTCTGCCTTTTTCATACCTAATTATAAAATCTCTCATCTTTTCACTAGATTCTCTTTCTATTTTAAAAATAGTTTTTCATTTTACTGTAATTTTCCATTAACGTATCTTTAGATACACTTCATCTAGTTTGGACAGGATTATCTTTGAACCCTCAACTATCCTTAAGTTCATCTCTATCTATTCCTTCTGTTACTTCTAAAGCTTTCCTTTTAAGCTCATCATATCTCTATCCCCGGATATTTCACTTCTTCTCCACACACCACAAGCCAATCTTCGACTTGTCCTCTCATCCTTTATAATCGCCTGTGCCCCGCAAATCTCGGGACAGTCTCTCCTCCATTTCATCTCCCAAGTTTACCATCAGATCTGTCCATTTTGAACCACGCTCTGCTACCACTTGAAATTTTTCTTAGCCTAACCTATCCTTAAATTATTCAATTATGTGATCCACTCACCTGTTCACGTTTGTCCTTTTTACTCTATGCAATCCACAAAACCCAGCAAAAAACAGCAGACTTACTTGCCCAACCATTACTGACCTAACCTTCAGAGCTCTCTCTACCTCTTTCCACCATCTTTTAACACTCCGCTCCTTGTTTGTTGCATTTTTTCTCCCTCCCGCCATTTCGTGCTGTGACGTCACTTCCTATGACATCACAACAATAATATGCTCTTTAAAACATAAAATGCTATGCTATAAAAACATCTTATAAAATTAAACATGTGCCTTCTTTTTATACATTCTGCAATACCCATACACTTCATCAATGCAGAAAATAAAATAATGACTAACTTAAACTAACATACAATCACAAGGTACTGTAGTAATTTTTTCCCTGTAAGGACCCTCTGACAAGTCTCGCTCTTGCTCTTACACTGCTGTGGACCCATCATCTGGTAGCAGTACATATACCAGAGAGGTTCACACAACAGGTAAAAAGGTTTAGAAGCTTTTCCCCTTTTAAAAAGCTTTTAGTTTGCTTGGCTGCACTGAACCACCATCCTCATTCAGTGTAGTAGCCAGCTAAATTTAACAATAGCTAAGATTCATCCCAAATAATTCAGATTTTGATAATAAAATTAATTATTTGTCTACTTACCAACTGTAAGTGGAAACCCACCCAGCCTTCCCACATCTTAGTGGGTGGTCAGGGAGAAATCTGACAAAAACATATACATTCCAATGCCACCTGGTGGAAAACAGGTGATAGGTGATTATGGACAGTCCATCTGGGTCAGCCAAGCATTATTCTTTTGTTTATTGTGAATGCTGATTTTTCCTAATGGTGCAAAGATGCAGCTAACTTTAACATTAGTTAATTATCCAAGTGATTTATTTTATTATAAAGCTTTTCACTTTTTGCAAATTTGAGGACACAATTCTTTCATAAAACTATCACTTTGGTAGCTTTTGTGGTCATGGTTGCAGATTTTTTAGGATTTTCATTGCTTCAGTATTATATATTCTTAATATTTGCCAGGATTCCATGAATTCAGAAGCATAAATCCATGGAGAAAAACCTGTGTTTTTAGAATAATTATTTAATTTGATATGGTACTTGAAGATGGTGGTGAGTAATGGTGTATTAAAAATACACATGTGTTGAAGATAATCATATTTTCTTTGCTTTTTAGGTGGGAAAGTAGTTGAATCTGCCCAAGAATGCACTGTCCTTGTTACAACTGCTATAAAGCGCACTTGCAAATTGTTAGCTGTTATGGGGAAGGGGATGCCAATTGTATCTCCCTCTTGGTTGAGTGCTTCTAAACAAGCTCGGAACTTTATAGGTAAGCTAAGAGCTCCTTACAGTATTTTGTTATTCATGGTCTCTTTGCAACATTGAAAAGTGGGTTGAAACTTCATTATTGTGTGCATTTGTAATGTTTTATAAAGGTTAGTTTTTTAAGATGCATCATGTATTTTTTTTTTTTTTTTTTTTTTTTTTTTTTCAAAAGAAAATTATACATATGTTTAATGGTAAAACATTTACTAATATACCCAGTGTGTTAAATTTTATAACACCCTTCCAGTCTATATGACAGAATTCCCAGAATTATCCCACACAGTGCATTTAATAGAAATGAAGCCTCTATGAAGATATTTTAGCAAAACATTGAATATTACTTGCATTAAAGAAACACAGCACCTGACCAAAACCTTCTGACCTACACATAACTTCTGTAGAATCTAACTTAAGGAAAAAAAAAATAAAAGAGTTGGGAAGAATGGAATCAGCATCACAGACACACCATGGGAAAAAATATTCAGGGTAACCAAGGGCTAAGGAAACATGGCGAAGATGTGACAGGGGCAAACTATGTTAAAATTGAAAATGGAAATATTAAAATTTAAAGTAAGAGATGCCTTATTTGCGGGCATACAAGAAATTTTTTCGTATGGGGTATGAGCAAGTGTTTTGAGTGATGAGTAATACAGTAAATCCAATCCGTGTACAAACACAAACTACTGTGGTCTCATAATAGTCTAAACAGTTATAAAAGCCATCATCCATCATTCTTTGGGAAATATTTTGAAATTTCCTTGTACTGTACATAAGTAATATAAAAATATGAAATACCTGAACAGTGAAATAAAATAAAATCAAATATGCAGTATTAAGTTCCATGATAGGAGTATATTGCATGGTTAGTTTTTGTTATTAGTAATGTTTCAACAACTTCTGTTCCATTTTTCGTAATTACCGCACAGAGTTTTGCACTGGGCAGTAACCAGTCTCTTGTAAGGGGTAGTGCTGTCGGTGCACTGTATGCATTATTAAATGGTGTTTGCAGCATCCCCAAGTCCGTTAGCTGCAACTACTTTGTAGCCTTTTACTTTGCTTCCATCCCCATTTCCTTTCTTCAGTCTTGCTGTCCAGCACCTCTTAACTATTACTTACTAGTGTACAGTGAATTTTTCTCCCAGTTCCACCTTTAGATCTATGTACTTCATTTCCTTTATTTTCTCCCTATAGGGATTTAATGCCATCAATGCACCTCATGTGGTGTACTGTAGGCATTACTAAAGGGTATATGCTGTGCCCCCTCAGCCGCAAGCTGTACCCACTTTTTAGGCTTTTACCCCACCAACATTTCTGCTCCCTTTCTGCAATCATGTTGCCCAGCTTCTCCAACTATTACTTATTAGTGCAGCTGAGGAGTTTCCTCCCAGTTCCACTTTTAGATCCTTGTACTTTATCTCCTCTGTTTTTTGAATTTCCATATCATTCTTTCCAACCACCCTAACTCCCTCTTGTCACTGACTTCAGTGCTGAATGGCCAAAAGTGCCCCAGTTGTCTTTACTTTGCACAATTGTATAATTATACATATTTTAAATTATTACTTACATAGGAAGCAACTAACTTCAACATTTGTAAAATGTAATTGGTATGCATCAGTCAGTATGTCTAAACTGAATATTATTTTATTAACTTTCATTGAACATTTGTTTCCTGTGTATGGGACAGTTCAGTTTAAAATATAGAAACCTTTTTCCTTAGTGTAATGGTAACTAAAGTTTTTTTATAACTTATCACTCAAACAGTATTGCAGTAAAATATATTTTATATACTTTTGATAGACTATTTTTTTGAGCTCTGAGGATTTGCTCCCCAATATATTTTGTGAAAAATTTAAATTGAATCATAAACAGCTATCATCTGTAAAATATCCCAGTTGCAGTAGGCAGGGTTCCTGCCGGGCTGGGGAAGCGGTACTGAGGAGTGCCTGAACCACAAAGGTGAGGGGACACAAGGCATCCTAGGGAAACCATCCCTTAAGTGGTTGATTAAGCATTATACAAGCAACTTTTCTATTTTACCCTAAAAGTTAAGCTCATGGAGGTATTTAGTAACAGAATCAAATCCCATACCTGGTTCACAGCATTGGAAGTTAAACCAAACACTATCCTGTAACATGCCAGTCCTTTTGATTTCAGCTATCCATTGCCATTGATGAGGCCACAGGTAATATTCAACAAAAACTAAATCCAAGACATCAGTGTAATTAAACTACTCTGTCTCAACTGTGACAGTTCTTATCTGTTATTTACAGTTAAGTCTTTTCTCTGAAAATTATTTTGCATAAATGCCATTTGCATTTGGATACCAAAATTCTGGTATTTTCAGAATTTCTATCATTTATTACTTCATTTATAAAAATTTTTAAAGCTGTAATTAATAATAAAATACAAGCTGCTTGTCAATAAAAACAGATCCATTAGGCCATCTCCAGGAGAGCTAAGTAAGTTAGCTCAATGTTCAGGTTAAACTAAATATAATAATAATAATAATCTTAACCCTTTCGCTTACTGTTAATGGATATAAACATCATCCAAATTCAAGTAGTTCACCTATCGATGACGGATGTAAACAGCATCCAAACATCAAAAAAATAAAAAGGATTGCACAAACCAGCAGACAAGATAAGGATCATTTTCAGCGAGTGTTCCTATTATTTTTTATATATGTAACATGTATGTTTATCTGTTTTGTATAGTTTTAGCTTTTTATTCTATAATTACATCATTTATCTTTTTTTCTGCAAAAGAGAGAGAGGGAGAGAGAGAGAATATTTTTTATGCATATGTAGCAGGCATTTTTATATGTTTTGCGTAGTTTTAGATTTTTTTCCTATAATTACAGTACTTGTCTTTCTTTTGCATGCGCAAACAAGCACGCGCTCACGAGAGAGAGAGAGAGAGATTTTTTATGCATATGTAATATGTATGTGTTTGTTTTGTATTGTTTTAGATTGTTATCCCATAAGTGCATCATTTATCTTTTTCTGAGAGAGAGAGAGAGGGGAACGGACTTGACTGGATGCCACTAATTTCACAGAAAACTTTGTTACTTTGTCATTCATTTTTTCATATATTCCTTGGTGTAATTACAACTTTTGCATTGCAAAACCTACGTCATTTATCTGGGTATATTATGGATTTTCAACAATGACTTAATCGCATATTTTGGGGGGGGAATTATTTTTATGGGGTAAGTGAAAAATTTTCATGAATCTCATAATTTCTGCTCATTATTTCACCTACATAAGTTATTTTGGGGGATATTTATGCCAGTGTATAGAGCAGGGGTGGCCAACCTTTTGTTTCCCATGCACCAATTTTCTTCACTTCTAATTCAGATGCGCCACACAAACATTTACAGACAACAGCTGTGCAAATGTCCGGTTATTATCAAAGTGGATTGGAAATATATATTTATTAAGCAACAAATGAATGCTGTTTGGTGTTCATAACTTTTTTTGGCTAATTCATTTTATATATATGCCATGTATATATGTATATATATATATATATATATATATATATATATATATATATATATATATATATATATATATATATCTATATATATATATATATATATATATATATATATATATATATATATATATATATATATATATATATATACATATATACATATACACACCACACACACACACACACACACACGGGTATATAATGGTAACCATTTATTGTTTAAAGAAGATGACTAATAGATGCTGGAATAATAAAAATCAAATAAAATTATTTCTATGTTTTTAGAATTAAAGCAAATCTCAAGTAAAACTCACTTCTAGCTGTAAGTTGTAATTCTTTTTTGTATTGTTTTTCCCAATCAATATTATTATTTTTCTTTTTTATGAGGCAGGCATGTTTTTTTCTTTGTATCTCAAGGGTATAATCGCATGTAGTCGTTGTCGCCACCTGTTATTTAATAGCCTTGGGTTTTACCCCTAGTATAGAAACGTCATTCAACATAAAAATGAAACAAAATTAAGTCTTCTTGAGAATGTCAAATTACGTGTCTTTGAACAGAAAAGGTATAAGCATTTTTTGCGCGTATCGTGTGGGTGACTGGCACTTAACTTGTGGAAAACGTGATGCTACTTTGCCATTCATTTTTTCATATACTTTTTCATTCATTTTTTCATATTTTCCTTGCTATAATTACAGCTTTTTGCATTGTATTAACTAGGTAATTTACTTGGGTGCGCTCTGGACAAAAAACAATGACTATCGCAATTTTTGGGGGGGAAGTGTAAAATTTAATCATATCTCGTAATTACTACTTATTGTTTCACTTACATAATAGTTATTAGTGAAAGGGTTAATAATAACAATAATAATAATAGTAACATTTTTCATCATATAAGTAATATGAATAATTTTGGCAACCAGAATCTATCATGAATTGTTTTCAAGAGCAGTTGGCAGTTCATAGGCCAAATAACAGAATCCACCTTAATCAGATGAACAAATGCTGTGAATATCTCTTAAGGATCTTGGATTTCTGATGCCATTACAATGTACAGTATGTCTAGAGTAAGCTTTAGAGAAGATTGAAAGGGATTATCCTGGGTCAGCTGTCACCAAATCTTGGCTCTGTGGTCTGCTTTCTGGAAGTCTTCAGCTGTATTGACTTGCATTTTTATATGTATATACCTTCAATGTATCTCGTAATCTGCTGCCTGCATGTCTGACTTAATTATCACATTTTTATAAAAAAAAAGTTTTGACAAGGGAAAACCTGTTTTTTGTAGATGCTGGGAAAGAATTCTCGTATAATTGGTCTTGGCCAGAATATTGCCTTTTGTTTTGTGCAGTGATATAGAGTATAAAAGGGCTCAAGGCAGGAGGGCTCTTTCCCCTTCCTACAGCATTTACTACATTGTTTCCACCCACTCTTCTCACACATGAAACAACAACACGCAAGTCCCCACCTCTTGCCACGTTAAAGAAAAACATCACCACAAATTCTTATGCCTTTTCATGAGGGAAGGCAGCTGGGTTTGAGGACTCACAATGGCTACCATAAATAGGTTTTTTCCTTCATCAAAACCTGTTTTTTTTTTATAGTGTAGTTTTATGTCCTCAAAGGAGTGTACAAAAGAAATTGACAGGTGACAAAATGGCCTAGTTCCTGATTAAGAAATCTCAATGACTATATACTTGACTTTCCTCAAGATTTTGTCAGTACAGCACTGCAAATGCAAAATTATTCCGGAGCACATGTAGGGGAAATCTTGGCCAACCTGCACACTTGTTACATCTATTTGAGAAGGGTAAATGGAAAGACTAGTAAAGACGGTAGCCCTCCTGCCTGAGCCCTTTTATATTCTATCAGTGTCAAATCAAAGGTACTCCTCTGGCCAAGACCAGCTATGAGAGAATTCTTTGATATTGGTTAGTCTGTTTTGTGGAACTGGGGTCACCGTAAGGGTAACTCCTTGATGGGTAAACAGCAGCTACACTATCAAACAGTGTCAGTTTAGCTTTTTTCAGATTTCTCCTTTGTCTCCTTATAGTCTGTTACATACTGAATGGAATATTATAAACCATTAAAATATTATTACAGACCCATGGGAATTCCTTGTGAAAGATCGTGAGTCTGAAATGAAATTTGGGTTCCGATTAGAGCAATCTCTGCGTTCTGCTTCAAAGTACCAGCTTTTTGAAGGACTTGAAATACATGCTACTAAATCTGTTAAGCCCCCTCCAGAACAGATGAAAGGTAAGAATATATTGTTAAAAGACTAATTTGTAAGAGTGTTTATTTATTTAAGGAATTATTCTTGTACTTTCGTTAATCTTAGACATTTACTGATTTCCTTGGAGTAATATGATGTTCTGGAATTATTATCCTTGAGGGAGTTGGCAGAGTTAAAGTTAGCCACAATAATCTAGAGTGATACTGAAAAAAATTATCTGTGGAAAATAAAGTTTGATTATAGGAAAATAAGAACAACAATTTACATGGGTGTTATTCTACTTTTGATGCGATTACATTCCAAGAAACATATAAGTGCAAAACCATTACAGTAGTCAAAAAAGAAGATGCACCTATGGAGCATCACAGCCTAGCTTAGTCTGCTTTGAATGTCCTCAGAACACTTACTGTAGCCCATGTGGGGGCAAAATTATCTAACATAAAATCTTACTTAGTGCCGAATATGTAATTTAATAAAAACAGTTCCTGAAAGAATCTTTATTTACCTGTGGCTAGCCTTTGTTCAAGGTGTTCAGGCCACTCACTATAGCTTACCACTGAGCAAATCTATTTAAATAAAAAGGCTATTTTGTAATGCTGTAGGATAACTTTTTTCCATGCTGAAAAAACATAATATTCAATATTCTGCAATACCCTAATTAATTTTATCACTAGCCTGTATCATTAGTAGGCCAATTGGTACCTATTTCTGTGTTTGATTTCCCATCCACAAGACTAAATAATTTTTTCATTTGATTGGCCTTGTTATTATACATAAATAACTTAGCAAGTAATTACTTAGCTAATGAATATGCTTGCACGGCATCCTAAATTCAAAATTCGCAGTAGGACGTCAGTTGCAAATTGCGGGTGGCAGACCCCGCCCACTGCAATGGGAGCATAGGAGCAACTTAACACCAGCGGCGTCTTTTTATTTTATGCCATGCTGCCGACAGCACATCACACTCTGCAGTTCTGCCTAATTCGCTGGTTCATGCTTGCTTGCCGAAATTGGGAAGTATTCACTTTTGTTTGTCAAACTGCTGCCTTTTTTTATTTCGTCTTTTGCATTAGATTCTTTCTTCTGTAAATATGTCGGATTCTAGAGCTTAAACGTCCTGGCGGACAAGTTGAGCCATTGGAAGCAGGTCCTCCCTACCGATGGACCCTGGACCACAGGATCTGTATCGACCTTTGGAGGTTGTGGGTCAAAACATCCATAGACCTGTTTGCTGCCTCAAGAAACAGTCGCCTTCCTCTCTTCTGCTCTCCAGCCCTGGATCCCCTGGCATGGGCAGCAGACGCCATGCTCATAGACTGGTCAGGTTTAGATCCTTACGCCTTCCCGTCCTTCAGCTTGGTGAGGGAAGTCCTGAACAAATTCGTGTCACACTGCAACGCTTCTGTGGCTCGCATAACGCCGCTCTGGCCCATGAAGGAGTGGTTCCTGGACCTTCTACATCTTCTGGTAGACTTCCCGAGGCTGCTTCCCCAGAGACCATGGCTACTCAAACAACCTCACTTCAAGAGATACCACCAAGGGTTGTCCACTCTTGCTCTGACAGGCTTCAGACTGTCAGGAAACTCATCAGAGCAAAAGGTTTTTTAAGAGCAGCTGCGGAAGCTACTGCAAAGTGCAGATGACAATGTGCTTGCAACGTCTACCAGTCAAAGTGGACAGTGTTTCACCGTTGGTGCAACAGACATCACATTTCATCTTCTGAGACTTCTTTAACCCAGACTGCGGACTTTCTCCTTTACCTGCGGACCTCTAGAAGTCTCCACGTCCACCATTAAAGGATACCTAGCGATGCTTACCTCAGTGTTTAAACTCAGAGGTATGGATCTTTCTTCTAACCAGGATCTTAAAGCCTCATTAAGTCATTACGACACTTCAGCAGAAAAATCTGATTTGGTTTCTTGGAACTTGGATCATTCATTAAGTGGCCATGAGTCCCCCTTTCAAGCAGCTCAGTTCTGCTTCCCTCAAGAACCTTATGCAGAGACCCTCTTTTGTAGTATCCTGGCTATGGCCAAACATAGTGAGCTAGGCTTGCGATCAACAAAGTGAAACTTCTCCAAAAAGGAGATGCAGTGTGCTCTTTCACTTTAGGCTGTTGGCAGAGATGAAGGATCCTTCCCTAAGCCCCTTAGCCTCACTCCTTCCATATTAAGAATTTAATGGATATCCTGGGCCCCGGATGAAGGAGGAGAGTTTCTTTTACCAATCAGACCCTGGTACTATCTCCATAGGACAAGAAGATCAGGAAGGGACATCTAGCAACCTCTGGTATTCTGTTAACAGTCCTTCTCATCCCCTGTCAAAGAATGCCCTTTTGTTCTTTATTGTAGACCTGATCTTTGAAGCTCATTCCCAGATTCAGGAAGATTCTTTTTCTTTGATCACAGTTAAAGTGCATGAAGTTAGAGCAGTGGCTATCTCTCTCGCCTTCAAGGACAATTTATCCCTCTCGTCAGTTCTTCAATCGACCTTTTGGAGATGCAAGTCGATCTTTGCATCTCATTATTTGAAAGAAGTGGAAACAGTTTTTGAAAATTGCAGTACCCTTGGACCTTTAGTAGTGGCTGGCATGTTATTGGGGGAAGAAGCATAGGAGAGGTCCAGTCTCTCTTATGTCTCTTCGCCTTGATGTAGGGTGTCGAGTTTTTTGGGGAGCCCCGGGGGTACTTTGTACCTGGAGTACCCACCAGTTCTTTGGACGGATAGTGGTTCGTTGTGTCGGGGTGGGTGACGATGATTTCTGGCTGTTGGTTTGTGGTACTGTGCCCAGGGTAAGGGCAACTTTTTTCCTGCATACGTCTTGTCAGCGATCAGGCACATCTTCCGTTGCAAGACTTCCACTGATGTAGAGGTGATTCTCAGCTCACCTCCGCACCACTACAGGTTAAGATGAGCACCAACCAGAGGCAGTATTCTCCTGCTGTAGCTCTCTTACCAGGTAAGGAAGCGACAAGTGTTGTTTCAATACTAGCCATTCTTTTCTAGTTCAAGTCATTACCACATTAATGTTTTTGAATAGATCAGTCCATTCATCCCACTCCCCTTACAATGTGTTCAGCTAAAAATTATTGCCAGTAAGTTACTTATATAAAAATGACATTTTTATAATAAAATTAAGTTTGTATATACTTACCAAGTAATTACTGAATCAGGCCCTCCCTCCTCCCTTTTTCATGGACTTTGTGGCGATAAAATAGAATAATGCAGCTGGCGAGTAAATTCGCTCACAATCTACGTTGCAGTGGGCCGGTCTAATCAACCTTCTTTGCAGTGCCTTGACATGAATTAAACTTACTATTTCTGAAGCTCAAGTCCCTGTGTCACCTCGGTGAAATTCCTTAGGAGCACGAATTTCTGGGGTATAAATATTGCTAAATATACCAGAAAAAAGCTATCAGAATGCTGGTTACTGCACCCAGATCGAGCATCTATAATGAAAATAGACGCCGGTATGGGCAAGGGTGGGAGTGAGTCATCACTACTACAGAACCACACTCGAAGACATCCCAATGGCAAAACCCCAGGAAGAAGCGGAGAGCCAACCCAACTCCCGCACTCACCCGCCCGCCAAACAGCGACTCCTGGCGCCATCTGAACTCATTCCATTCCTTTCACGTGATCGCTGCGATTTGTTTAGATTTTTCGCTTTGTGCTTTCTCGAATTTTCCATTTATTCAGCATGGCATCGAGCAGCTTTACTGTTTCAAGTTAAGTACCATCTTCTTTTGGGGTTTTTATGATAAGTCTGGCTGTTTAAGCCCGTATACATAAATTATCACAGGTTTCGTTTTGGTGCGCTGGGCGGCGTCCTCTTGGCAGCCATACCGACCTGAGGTATACCCATTAAACGGCTTGTTCTGTTTGGGTTTCTCTTGAGTCGTTACACATTATCCTAATTCCCCATCAGAGCATTCTGTGGCGTTCTCGCGGTGTGTCTTTGGGTCTCCTTTAACCCTTTAACGCCCGAAGCCCTATTTACAAAACGTCTCCCGTGAGTTAGGCGGAGTTAGCGGAAAAAATGTTTTTAAAAAATCACAGCACGCTTAGTTTTAAGATTAGAGTTCATTTTGGCTCATTTTTGTCATTGCCTGAAGTTTAGTATGCAACCATCAGAAATGAAAAAATATCATTATCATATATAAATATTGGAATATATGACAGCGAAAAAAACTCGTATATAATTGTATACAAATCGCGCTGTAAGCAAAAGCGGTTAAAGCTAATGACTTGCTTTTATTTTGTATTGTACACTAAATTGCAATGATTTTGGTATATAAAGAAATTTTAAAACGATCAAAGCAACACAGAGAAAATATTATCACAAAATGATGCATGAATTAATAGCAGCATGAGCGTAAAAATTTTTTTAAAAATTCACCATAAATCGAAATATTGTGCTAGAGACTTCCTGTTTGTTGAAAAATGAAGCTAATTGATTGAATATTACTAGACTGTAAGTGTTTTAAGCTTACAATTGCAGTTTCGACCATTCCGGTCGAGTTAAAAAAGTTGACCGAAAGTCGAATTTTTCTATTTATCGTGATTTATATGAATATATTTCAAAATGATAAGCTACAACGATGAGTTATTTTTTTGTATTGTACATGAAATTGCGCACGTTTCATATATAAAACTTTATGTAACGATAATATAAAATGGTGCAAATATTACAACGGTGATCAAAAATTTCTGAGATGTTAGGCGGAGTTATGCGCGAGCGTTGTTTTAAAAATTCACCATAAATCGAAATATTGTGCAAAGACTTCCAATTTATTGCAAAATAAAGGTAAACGATTGAATATTACTAGAATGTAAGAGTTTTAGCTTACAATTTTGTTTTTTTACCATTTCAGTGAGTTAAAAATTGACTGAAGGTTGAAATTTTGGCAGTTATACGTGATTTATGGAAAAAATATTTCAAAACTGATAAAGCTTACAACCATGAGCTAATTTGCATTGTATTCTACATGAAAATTGCACATTTTCAAATATAAGTTTATGCGTAATGACTAATGTAAACGATGCAAACATTACGACAACATGATCTAAAGAATTTCTGAGATGTTCGCTGAAAGCGTAACGGAAAAAATTTTTCAGAAATTCACCATAAATCAAAATATTGTGCTAGAGACTTCCAGTTTGTTGCAAATGAAGGTACATGATTGAATACTACTAGAATGTAAGGGTTTTAAAAAACATAATTGCGTTTTTTACCATTTCAGTCGAGTTAAAGTTGACTTGAAGCTTGAAATTTTGGCAGTTATCTTGATTTATATGAAAATATTTCAAAACTGATAAAAGCTACAACCATGAGTTATTTTCTGTTGTATTCTACATGAAATTGCACACATTTCATATATAAAACTTTATGTAACAACTAATATAAAACAGTTACAAACATTACGATACAGCATGTGAAAAGAATTTCTGGCGTGGACGTAAGGAAAAAGTTTTTAAAAAATTCACCATAAATCAAAAAATATTGTGCTAGAGACTTCCAATTTTTTTGCAAAATGAAGGTAAATGATTGAATATTACTAGAATGTAAGAGTTTTTAGCTTACAATTGCGTTTTTGGCCATTTAATTAAGTCAAAGTTGACCGAAGGTTGAAATTTTGCAGTTATCGTGATTTATATGAAAATATTTCAAAACCGATAAAAGCTTCAACCATGGGTTATTTTTGTTGTATTGTACATGAAATTGTGCACATTTTCATATATAAAACTTTATGTAACGGCTAATATAGAACAGTGCAAAAATTACGACAAAATGACGAAAGAATTTATGAAATTTCGGCCGAGTTACTGCGTGGGCGTAAGAAAAGTTTTTTTCAAAATTCACCATAAATCGAAATATTGTGCTAGAGACTTCCAATTTGTTGCAAAATGATGGTAAATGATTGAATATTACTAGAATGTAAGAGTTTTGGGATTACAATTGTGTTTTTCGACCATTTCGGTCCAAGTCAAGGTCAGACCGAAGGTTGAAATTTTTGTAGTCGACGTTTGTTTCGTCCACTTGGCATTCAACAGACAATTTTTAATTACGACGTTTCTGATACGCTCCAACAGGCGTTTAAGGGTTATTGTTCTTTTACAAGTTTCCTCTCATAGGGTTCTTTCGATTGTTTAAGGTATCCGAAGTTTTGACTTGTTAGTTTTCTCCCAGGATGTTTCCCTTTCTGAGAAGTGTGATAAAGACTTTTTCACTATATGTGCTTGATGACGTGAAAAATTATAATATTCACTCCTTACGTGGCGTCAGGTTCGGCCTGTTGACTGTTTACATTCTGTCGCCTCGCTCGTTAGGCTATAGCCTGGCACAAGCAAGTATATTTTTGTTTATTTGATGATTATTTGATGGTTATATATTTTTACTCTGGTTAACCTATCCTTTGGGGTTAGCCTGGTTCTTTCACTAATGAATGAACTAGGCTACCTCTTTATCCTTTGTTTTCCTAACCTCCTGCTCTCCCATATATCGGTTGAGAGGGTAGGGAGGGGTGAGTAATCAGGTCGAGGGAGTTTCTGTTGTTGTCCCATCCAACGCCTTCCACTTGTTTGGGTGGCTGAAGTTGAGACCCCCATTTTCCCCTCCCTCTATCACCAGTGGGGAAGAGGATTTTATTTGGGAGATCTCCTTCATTCACACAATCCCTTACTCAAGGTTGGTTAAGTTGGCCTTCAACACAGGAATTTCTCTCACTGTTCTTTCCTCCCCTTCCCTTCTCTCCTCCTGGTCACCCCTGGGCTATGCTGACTAGGAGGGTGACAGTGTATGTGGTTTGGTATTATATTATCCCCTTCTTCCCCCGGTACTTGTAGTGGGTCACGGTCTCCCGTGCCACCTACGGGGTTACAGTTGAGCGGAGGGTATTACCCCAGTCTCCTGTTCTTATTCTCCGGACCTTTCCTACTAGTACTATCCTTCCACCTTCCACCCCCCCATTTCCTTTCCTGAGGTTCTAGTTTTTGTCATCTCCACGTGCGGACATTAGGCTTTCGATGGTCACCCCAAGGTGACAGGCTATCCCTAGTTGAGGGAACGCTCCCTCTTGGGATCGGGTCCTGCCGGCATTTACTGGAACAAGTGTTTCGTTGATTCGCTCTCTCCGGATCAAGCGGGTTTCAACTACTTTCAGGGCTCAGTTTCCGCCATCCCGGCCCTCCCGTGATTGCTCCGTTAGGCTATTAGCCCCGCATGTTCGTCTTTGCATGGGATAGGTTTGACTGCTTTTCCACCTGACCATATTATGATCGCTGAGATACTGCCTGGCCTTCCTACTGGACTCTAGCTGGAGGCTCGGGATCCCGGAGGGGTTGTGCCGGAACCTCGGGGTCTATGATCTGTTATTCTTATTATGTTAACCAATTATTTGTACATCACTTTATCTGTTATACTAGTTTGGCCTCACCGCAAGCAGGACTCAAAATTCGCCTAACTAGTTTATCTACTTCATCATGAGTTCAGTGACCTTTCTTTGAGTTGGGCCGACGGATTCTCTGGCGCACGAGATAGAGTGTCCTGTCTGGCTCAGTATTTCATTCACGGTATCCCGCGGTATGGTATCTGAAAACTTTTAAACCTATAGTTTTAGTTATCTTAGATGAGTAGGTTCATACTTCTATGATCTTTTTCATCCCACCGGAGTGCTCCTACTTTAGTTTGGTATGAAATTACATTAGCTTCACACTTTGAACTAGTTTTAGTTGGGTATCTTAGATTAGCAGGTTCATGTACTCTTACACCCAGACTGTTCCGTTGTGAGGAGCCCAGGTGCACTGCTGTCCTGCACCAGCCCTGACGGGCACGTGGTATGTCGCACTCCACGCTGGCTGTGCGGTGCGACTCAGATGACCTGATTGTGGCACCCGGATGGCTGTGAGGTTTGCTTCTGCCCCACGTGTCCAGGACGCAGTCGGTAAACCGATCCTTCTTGTCTCGCCCCTCAGACTCTTACATTTAATATCAAATAGTTTTCTGGTTTATAATGAGCTTACCAAAATATAACTGGCCTTGATACTCCCCTCTTTTCAGGCTGATGAATCCTCCCGTAAGGATGCCTCGAGTCCTCCGTGCCTCAGTGGCTGGGTTTGGTAGGAACGTTCCGTGGGAAACCGTATGTTCTCGATGAAAATCTCTGGAACATCCTCTCCCTGGCGCCTGGGTTGCTGTGGCTGTTCCCGAGGTGGCCGCCCATCATCAACAAATCCGGTAGAGACCCAGCCAATCCAGGATGACCATTGTAAGGAGAGGTTTCGGGGATGTCGATGCTGGATCTCGACCTGGAACCCATGAACACGGAACAGGACCAGGAGGTAAAGTAGGGAGGTAAGTGAGGCAGTGGGGCGGGCACTCCTCTTTGATCTCCATCATCATCCGTGTCTTCCTTTCAGGGATTTCATAAATCTTCTCTTCTTGAGGACAGAGCACACCTACTGTCCCCAAGCTGAAGAAGTCGGGAAGGCTTAAAGGCTATAAGTCTTCGTCTTCCCAGCATCCCCCCTTCCCGTCGTCCCAGGACGCTGGTCCGTGGCCTCCGGAGCAAACCTAGCACCTCGGGCAAAGTGGCGAGTAAGAAGCCAGCTGCTGGCCCTCCTCGCCAGCCTGCCTTTGACCCTGAGTGCATGGAGATGATGCTTTAGAAAGGTTCTCTTCGGAGGTAGAGGCAAAGCTGAGCAAGCTCACGAGAGGCTTCAGGGCCAGGAGACTATGATCTCAGACATGTGCGTTCGGTGAGGTACTGGTACACTATCCCATCCCGGATGCCTCCCGCCTCCCTCCATTTGACAAAGGGAACCCGTGGCGTTTAGCCCTTCATGCTCCCGGCATGAAGACACTTTAACAATTGAAGGTTTAGGCACTGTGAGACTGGAGGAGCTGGAATTTTCCCTCCAGATCTTCTGCCTCCCCACAGGCTTCGCTTAGGCTGACAGAAGAAGCCTGACACGCCTGACAAGGTCCCTAAGGAGACAGTGATCTTCCCTAGAGACCAGGCGCAATCGCCCTGATGCGACGCGTTCTCCAAGTGGCAGCGGAGAACACCGGTTGACCTTTCAAGGGCAACCTCACCATGTTCTCCCTTGAGATAAACTCCCAACCCCTGCTTGACTAAAGTAGCTCTTGCAACTGCTCAAGCATGTGAGGGTAAACCTTTGCCCCAACCGAAACGACCCCATCTCCTCATCTTCCCGGGGTGATGTTTTCTGGAAGGATGCTCGGCCACGTTTACTTCTGGGTAAAACTGGACACAGATGCGCTTCCAACCAGTTTAGTGAGCAGCTTCCCAAGCTGACGGAACTCTCCTGAAAGCTGAGTTCGAGGCACGGCATCGCCTGAGTCGGGTCTCTGAACTCGCAATGCCTGGCGGAGGCAACTGCCGTCTCGTTTTCAGAGGAGTCGCTGTTCCAGGTCTTGACGAAATCCTTGTTAGCAGGGATTCAGTCAGACCTGTTTGACTTTCATGGTGGCGCGCTGAATTGTCGCGAAAGTTCATTTTCGCTGACGCTTACCATTCGACATGAGCCTAACAAGCTCATGAAGAGTTCCCTTCTGGGGAGCCAATCTGTTCCCCAGAAGAAAGTCACTAGTGTCCAGGCGGAGGCAACCAGGGCTAATCAAAGTCTCTGCGCTCTGGTGGGGTATTCCGTTAAAACGAAAAACCCCAGAGTCAGCGCTCCCAATATAGATCGGAAGAGGTACAGGAGGCATAGAAGGCAGCAGCTTCAGCCTGTGGTTCAGGCGGTACCTGTCTGCAGCGGTGAGCCAACCTCGACCTCCAAAGCTCAACTCAACAGTTTGTGCTGGTTCAGCCAAGCTAACACTCCCTTTGCCACTCCTTCCTATGTGTCGTCTCCGGCATATAACCACGTCATATGAGTCAGGGGGCATTTCATGGCCTTAACAGGAGTGCAAGGGAAGGTAGAGCTAGAGCCTCTATAGAGGTAAGGCTGCCCCTATGGTCCCTCTCCCGGGAAGAGGAGGCCGCGGTAGAGGTAGTAAACCGCCCCACCCAGTGAGGTCCAGCCAGGTGGGCGGGAGACTATACTGTTCAGGAAACCAGTGGACCTTTCAGTCCTTGGGCACACAGTATAGTGTCCAGGTCTAGGTTGGAGCTGGATCAAGGGCCTCCTCCCTTGACCCAGGTTTCACCAACCTTCCTCAAAGTTCTACAAGACTTTGTGACGGAACTGCTTTCGAAAGAGAGCAGTAAAAAGCGAGACACCCTGAAATTCCAAGGCAGGCTGTTTTCTGTTCCCAAAAAAGACTCCAGTCAACAAAGTAGTTCTGGATCTATCGGCGTCTAAATCTTTACATACAATCGTGACAAATTATCGATGCTTACAGCTACGCAGAGTACGGACTCTACTTCGGCGTGGAGCCGTCACCACCTCTATCGATCTTTCAGATCGCATACTATCACGTCCCGATTGTGTGGAACTTCTCCTTCCTGGGTTTCAGACTGGGGAAACAGGCCTACTCCCTTCAGGTAATGCCTTTCGGCTCAACATAGCGCCCAGGATATTCACAAAACTGGCAGGCGCAGTAGTTCAGCAGTTGCGGTCCCGGGGGATATCGTTAGTGCGTACCTGACGATTGGGATAATCTGGCTCCAACCGCCGAGGAATGCCGGTGCTACGACCACAGTGATGGATTTTCTGGGTCCCTAGGCTTCAAATTGAACAGGGAAATCCGCTAACTCGGAGACTTCGGTTTCAGTGGTTGCTGGGTATCCAGTGGGATCACAAACCTCGTACAACTATCTCTTCCATCGACCAAACGGAAGGAAATAGCCCCAGCTACCAGAAAGTTTCTGAATTACAAGAAAGCGTCCGCCGGACACAAGAAAGAATCCTGGGTTCCCTTCAGTTCCGCCTCTGTAACAGACCTGCTCCTGAAAGCGATTAAAAGACATAAACAGAGTGTGGCGGAGGCGAGCCAACGTCAGACCTCAGGGACAGGGTCTCATCAATTCCACAAATCTTAAAGAAAAGGTCTGCCCATGGTCCACAGTCAAGGGCCTCTCAAAGTCAGTCCTCTTCAGTTTCCTCCAGCTCTGTAATCCACACAGACACTTCATTAAGCGGCTGGGGAGGATACTCACCAAAACAAAGTTCAAGGGACATGGTCTACAATGTTCCAACAGTTTCATATAAACACTTTGAAGCAATGGCAGTGTTTCTTACCCTGGCAAAGCCGTCCCGCCAATAAGATTCACATCAGGCTGGTGTTGGACAGCGCCGTAGTAATTACATTGCATAAACAGGGGGTTCAAATCGAGCCAGATAAACCAGGTGATGTTAGCCATCTTCCCCTAG
Organism: Macrobrachium rosenbergii; assembly: GCF_040412425.1. Classification (NCBI taxonomy): domain Eukaryota; kingdom Metazoa; phylum Arthropoda; class Malacostraca; order Decapoda; family Palaemonidae; genus Macrobrachium; species Macrobrachium rosenbergii. The sequence continues at coordinate 25,437,095 of NC_089752.1, forward strand.
CGAACAAACACAGCTGGCATTTTGTCAGCTACCCATCTGGCAGGAGTGCGGAACGTAGTGGCGTGATTCCCATCCAGATCGACTCCGCTGGAGTCAGAATGGTCCTGGACAGAACTCCTTCATCTGGATCTGCCATCGTGTTCCGGGACTTCAGGTGGACCTATTTGCCACGGAGAACAATCACAAACTTTGTTATGTGGCTCCCAACCTAGATCCTCAAAACTTATGCCACAGGATGCAATGTCCATAGATTGGAACAGTTGGGTGAAAATTTATCTGTTTCCAAATAAACATGCTAATGAAAGTCCTACACAAACTCAGGTCATTCAAAGGTCAAGTAGCCTAGTAGCCCCCAACTGGCCGAAGAGCAACTGGTTCCCTCTTCTCTTGGAACTCAAAGTTCATGGTGTCATCAGATACCCAGACCCAGGCTGACTCAAACAGTACAAACAAGGACTGTGTCAGCTTCCTCAAAAGTTCTGGAATGCTCTGGCTTTATGGACTTTATGAAATTTGCCCCAAAAGGGGGCAAATATTGACCCTGTTAATACTCTGTTTTATTGAATCTGATAAGAGATTCTACTCTCAGACAGTATGACTCAGCAGTCAAAAAAATTGGCATCTTTTCTGAAGGCATCTGAAGCTCAAACTATGACCACTAATTTAGCAATAACCTTCTTTAGATCATTGTTTGAAAAGGCCTAGCCCCGCCACTATTACATAACAGCAAAATCAGCTTTGAAAAAGGTGTTTTTTGTATGGCTTCAAGATTGACCTAACCCGAGACTCATACTTTCTTCCATCCCTCCTAGCATGTTTTCTTCAGCTGATGGGTTTCAGGCGTTTTGTGTAAGGCCGAAGCCCACCCACTAACACGCCACATGAGTGTCCGGCTGGTCGCCGGACGCTTGGGATATTATATGGTTCCTAGTGCGCCCTGCTGTTATGAAACATTGTCGTTTTGAAAACCATTTGATCTGATACCTCAGATATTAATATTTTTCATGCCCAATGCTCTTATCTAGATAGTGTTAAGGAAGATGACAGCGACACCGAGATATTGAACCTGATTAGTTTAGCTTCAGGTGCAATGGGAATCTCAGAACTGTCTGCTACTCAGACAATGATGAATGCTCGATCACATAGATTTCATTTTTTTTACATCCGTCAGGAGTGGTATTACTGTTGAATTTTTTTATTATTATTATTATTATTATTATTATTATTATTATTATTATTATTACTGCTTTCCCAGAAAACAGTAGATTTTTACCTTTACTACTTTTCAAGCTTTATCTCTAACTAACTACTATTTCTAAAAATTACCCACTAAATCATATATATATATATATATATATATATATATATATATATATATATATATATATATATATATATATATATATATATATATACATATACATATACATATACATATGATAGATGGTCCCCCTTGAAGGTGGTTCTCTTCAAGCAAGACCTGTCTTTTGTGCCCAACACGTCGCTGGTTCCTTTGGAGGGCTTACTTGCATCTAGAACTTCCCTGGATTAGTTTAGCAGTGTTTGTCTGGTCCTCTTTTTATCAGGGAAAAGAAGACCCCTGGAAAAGGCTTTCTTTAAAGACCTATAGTTGCTAGACAGCAAATCCTATATTTTTTATTAAACAGGCTAATCCGGTTCAGTTCCCAAGGTTCATGATATCCGAGCAGTAGCTACCTCTACCAATTATTTTTCATAATATGGATTTTGCTGAATTGACAAAAATACACGGGTGGAAATCTCCATTAGTGTTTAAACGCCACTACCTAAAATCACTTGAAGCTCTGAAATTTCCCACAGTGGTTGTAGGGAGTGTCATCCCCACCTTAATATTATCCTTTAACCTTGTCCTTTTCCCCCTCCGCCTGCCTCATTTATTTACCCTGCCAAATTTCCTGGCCAATCATACCCTCACTGCCTGGCTCCTCAATTTAGTGATATTTGGAACTTGTTGGCTTTAATATTATGTTTACTGTGATTGTGTTTTGATATGTACTATTTTATAGATTTAAGTCCTGAGGTACCTCTACATTTTTGTATTATCTATTTTGTACCTCTTTTTCATATTTTCTACTATAAGATTTAAGTTTTCATGTCAAATTTATTTCATTACATGGACCTTAGTCCATTATTATTATAATTTCTTTATTGTGAAATTTTGGATAAGTCATAAGATATAATTAAACTTATTTTTCTTATAGTACGCATTTTATACATGATCACCTTAAATAATTATTTTCTTAAATCTTCACAGTCTTGTATGGTTCTCTGTCACGATTTCACCGGGTGACACAGGGACGAGCTCAGAAAAGGATTTTGACAAAGGAAAATCTATTTCTGAGTGAGGCCCTGTGTCACCTGCAATCCTCCCAGTTCTAGCTCCCCCCCTGTGCACGCATACAAGCCTGGGGATAGTGCTAGCCTGGAATGAGTTCAGATGGTGCTGGGGTCAGCTGTTTGGCGGGCAGGTGAGTGCGGGAGTTGGGTGGCTCTCCGCTCTTCCGGGTTTTGCCATTGGGATGTCTTCAGAGTGTGGTTCTGTGGTAGTGATGACCTCACTCACCCTTGCCCATACCGACGTCTATTTTCATTATAGATGCTCGATCTGGGGTAAGTAACCCCACATTTCTGATAGCTTTTTTCTCTGGTATATTTGTAATGTTATACCTAGAAATTCGTACTCTAAGGAATTTCACGGGTGACACAGGGCCTCACTCAGAAATGAATTTTCCTTTGTCAAAATCCCTTTTTGATAGTTCAGACACACAAAAAAAAAACTAAAAATGTATACAGGTATTATCCCTGCTTATGATGTGGTTAGGTTCAAAAAAAAACCATTGTTTGTTGGAAAAAACATATCTCAATATAGCCCTAGCCTACACTTGGGTATTCAATACCATGTATCCATATATGGTAGCTAACTTCACCAAACATACTCTATACATACACGGTATACTACAGTAATTATTAATACCAGCTAATTCTGGAGGTTCATGCAGAGTGACTTACGATAATTCAGTTCAAAGAGAAATTGAATAACAAACAAGAATTAGCTTAGCCTACACTATGGTATATCGTATACATATACGGTAGCCTAGCCTACATTATACTGTACTGTACTCTGTATTCACATATCGTATTATACAAACATCAGCATAACGAAAATGCATCTTTTCCATGGATCTTTTAAAATGTTATGCCTTAATTCACTATATCCAGTAATATTGTATATATTCTTATATTGCTTTTGTATTATAAATTGCGACCATAGCAATCAATGTTTTGGTGTGGAAATTGTTTACACAGTGTTTATTTCACCATTTTAACTCAGCTCAGAGCGCTTTTCTTGCTTCCAGTTAGCGTAGATGAATCTCTAGATACTTTATTTATATGGGGCAAGGTTATTTTTCGTTACGCTGTATGAAGTGTTTTTAAGTCGAAATATAACTGAAATACGTCTCGTTGTGAAATTGATCTAGCTATTTTTTTTTTTTTTTTTTAACATGAAGTGGGCCGTTTGTGTGTGTTTTGTGTAAAAAAAATCAAAATTGCATTCACTATTTTCACTTGATTTCATCATAATACAAGCTTTATGTATTTATTTATCGGCATAAAAATAGCAATACTGTCATGTGTCCTTTTTTAATTATGGTTGGGTTTCATCTATGTTGCCAATACTTAATAATTTATAGTCATCAGCAGCTTGAACATTGTTTTCTTGGCTTCAGCTACAACTTGCAGCATAAATTTAGCAGTATATTTCTTGCCAATCTTTTATCAATACCGAATAAGGGTATAACGTAAAAAAATACCAGTCCTGTTTTACCTAATGACATTTGTACTATAACCTAAGGTAATTGTGTATTACCCTACAATGGTTGAAATACAAGAAAAAGGGCAGTTGTTATCCAAATCAGTGATAAACAAAACAACAATTTCTCGGTCAGTTGTTTATGGCTGTATGCATATATGCAAGAGTATAACGTTACTGACAATACTTTTATCATTCTCTGTTACTTTTTTAACTAGAAGATGGAATAAAGAGTTGGAGGAAAAGAAGCTGGTCTGTAATTTGGTCTCTCTCGCTGCCTGATTGTACACTGCTGCCTGCGCCCACGTGAAATTTAAAAACATTTCATAATTATTGTCGTATTGTTATTAATTGCTTACCCAATTGCAAAATCGAATTATCGTAAAGTGAACTATCGTAACTCTAGCACTACCTGAGTGTTTTAATAGTTTTATCACAAAAAGTGCATTTAGTCATGAAAATGAGATGAAAATGCAGTAATTAGTGAATATTTCTTAGTGAAAAATACCGTGAATGGGCGGATTTTCAGCGAATAATGCGTATGTATGTTCCATAGAGAAATCCGCGAAAAGGTGAGTCCTCGAATCGTGAGACCGGGAGTATGGGGGTTTACTGTATATACAAAATTTAATTTTATTATGAAAGTATCATTTTTCTTTGTGATGACACATCATTGGAATTCACCAGTGATGATAATTTCACTGCATCACTGATTTGCATGGTATCCTGTAAGATGTTTGAGATTGTCAGTTGTGAGAGTCCAAAATCATGCACTACAACCATTGCTGGTTGTCCAGAAGTAGATAACACACATGGATATTTGATGAACTTGGTGGAATGCAAAAACTTACGTTTTCAAAACCATGATTTGTTTACATGTATTTGTGTTGTCAGCAAGAGACATTCAGCATTGTAATTTCAGCAAATCTTAAGATGTACACTTGTAAATAGAGGAGAGTAAGGAATGATGAATGACAAAACTTTATCTGAACACGAAATACTTATGTCTTTGAGGCTGTAAGTCTGTAATTGATTTAAATTGTGGTCTTGTTCAGATGTTATAGATTAAGTAATCCTTCAATTATCCGGGTTAATAGAGCCAAGGGCCTGTTGTATAATGGCAAGTAAAAAAATAAAGGGATATTCAAGGGCAACTCCTTACCTTTCCTCACCTAACCTAGTCAGTAACACACAACTGTAAACACTCAATATACTTATAGATGACAACCATCAAACTTTAAATTGAAAACATTATGCAAAAGGCAATTACCAGATATGTACCTTTTTCCCATATTTGTAACAAAATATACTGCCTAAATACACTTTGAAAAAAATGCAACCCCTTCTTTTTATCTCTAGTAAGTGACACAGTTCAGAGGCAGGTAGTCTACCTGTGTTTACCCACAGCCTACCGTGATTTTATTACCCTTAATGTATTTTTATACAGCAACTTCCTTATCAGTTGTTACCATATTGTATTAACATACACAAGATAGAAAAGTGTGTCTGTGAACCATAGACCTAGGCTAGCCCAGGTGTTACAATCGGTATCCATTTGCAAAAGTCAAATATGCTATGACAGCTGTATTTAAGATAAAGGTAATGATAATGAAACAGTTATTTTGCTTACAGAATCTATTTATACTGTATTATTATATAGATATATCATCATTGTAATATGTATAAAAAATTTATATAATAAAACATCCTGTTGTTTTTCAGAAATTATTGAATGTTCGGGAGGCCAATATTTAGATATGCCCCCTAAAAGATATGCACCACAAATCCGAATAGTATCATGTCCAGAAGACAAAGGACTATGGACCACTTTTCAACGCGTAGGTATTCCAATCCTTGGGACTGAATTCATTTTGACTGGTTTATTGCGTCATCAGCTGCTGTTAGATGAGTTTGTATTAACGTGAGTACTAGTTCTTAGATTGGTTCATATGCCTCCAATGAAATTGAGCATAACGATTATACTGCTGATGCCACTTACCCAGAAAGTGATGGTAGATATTAGTGAAAAAATGCTTAAATACTTTTAAAATTACAGGCTTTTCCAATGAATTATCTCGTATGTAGTGATGGATGTACAATGTGTGACAAGTAGAATTTCTCAGAAATAGGTACTTGTTATTGTTGTGTAAAATCGTTGAGAGTAATTTTTTCAGGAAATTATTTATTTTTGAAATATTATATATTTGACACTTTACTAGACTTATTTTAATTCTTAATCCTTTCTCTCTCGTGTAAAGAGTAAATTTCTTGAAAGTTGTAAAATTCTTAACTTTCATAATTATAAAAGCTGGAAAATGATTTAACTTTACAAATCATGTATATACTACTTCATTTAAAAGTTTCTTTGTGGAAAGAAAAAGTAATGTATATAGGCTATATGTCCTTCATATGCAAAACACAGTAATTTTGTGTACTACTGTATTGTGAGAATGTGTTTACACTATAAAAAAAATATTATACAACACTTATTTGACCAGTTGAAGGTAGAGACCAAATTTGAAAGTAGCATAAGAGTTACAGATAGTTTTGCAAATAAGCTATCCCTTTCTAAAGAGTTTGTTCTCAAAAAATATTACTTTCAAGTTGCAGAAAGTATTTGATAATGTCCCTGACAAGCAACATAGTTGTCCATTCATTCTTTGTTTTCAGTTTCAATATGTATTTTATATGTGTTTTTATGAAATTTAGTAGCTTTGGCGTATTAATGAAGGGCTGGGTATATTCCATAAGTTTTCACTAAAACAATTGGCTTCATTATGATATGAAATAATAGTATGTACAGTTCATATTTCAATATTGTTAATATGTTTGATTTTTTCAGTCATTTGCATTTAGTAGACCACAACACTTGGTCCTTCCTTGTACATTGTACGATGTTACCATTCCCTTATCCCCTGCAGCAGTATATAGTAGTATACAGTATTGTCAAGTTGTTGCTCCATTTTGTGGGTTTGAACAGTTTTATTTTCTACCCAGGCCCCCAAGCATGTGACTTTGCCAGTGTACCGTGTAATTAAATGATGACAATGCAACACCTGTCTAGGTCTGGTCAGTGAGTCAGGACATGCAGGGATTTGCCACAAACCAGTGCAGAACCCTTCACTAGAGTAACACTTCCTTGGAATTGTTTGGTTGCTAATTTCAGGATTGCAATAGCCTACAGCTTCATTATCCTGTATCTTTTCATCTACTTCCTTTGTTCTCTTACCACATGGTTGTCTAACTTCAGTTTTTTTTTTCTGCAATTTTCACTTCTTCATAAAAGTGAATTTCATAAGGTAGAATCACTTACAATGTATCACATTCTGCGCATGGTAGATGGTACTGAAGATTCTTTTGTATTATCCCCATGGCCTCAGCTGCATTGTTTTCTGGCTCTGACTTTTTATTTATTCCTTATGTACTTTTCTCATTTAGATGTCTAACTTCATTAACTGTACTCTCTTCAATTTTCATATTTCATTTAAGAAGAGATCCTTTGGGTGAGCCCTGTGAGATTCTAGTAGTGAGATTAAGTTCTGTCAGTAAACTACCTTGTAATGACAATGATGATAAAAAAAATATTTAGGGCCAAGCTGATGTAAGTCAGAAATTTGACTCTAGTATAGTTGAACTTTCATTTGAAAATATTAGAAATAATAACTGATGCTTATGCTTACCTAGGTACATGTGTTATTCATTCTAATTCCATTGTCTGTTTGTGGAGTAATTTGAAGATATTGATGAAAGGCAAAGTCAAAGAGTCAGTACTGGTTGCTAAAGGAGGGAACAACATTAAATACAAATTTCATCTACTTTAATTTAGCTTATACTATATTTACCAAGTACACTCGCTTCATCTTAATATTATAAGAATTTTTATAATACAGCTGTCCCTCAAAATTCATGGATTTTGATTTCCTGGAATTTATTATTTGTGTTTGTTCTGGAAATTCACAAAATTCAAAAGCTTTCAGATAAAAATTATTGACAGTGATTGCACAGAGTAGCAAAATGTAAACGGTAGTGGAGACGCTGCAAGGCACAAGAACAAAATTAAACTCTTTTACTCAGAAATATCTCTAATTACTTAGTGCCAGAAATGATGCACTTTGATTAAAAATTAAGGCTGTTAAAGATATTTCACAAAAGTTGTTCAAATACATATTATTATTGCATAAAAAATTTAAATTTATGGATGGTACATCACTGAGAGTATCTCTGTATATTTTGTAATTCAGTAGCCATAGTTTTATAATAAATGTTTGTAATTTTATGCAGTAAACAATAAAATAGAAAATGTTGGAAACATGCAATTTTACTGATACAATCTCAAGTTTTACTGCCTAGACACCAATACTGATTGTTAATGATAACTATTGTTAGTTAATACATTAAACCCCCGTATTTGTGGGGGATGCGTACCGCAAGCCCCTGCGAATAGCTAAAATCCTTGAATACTTAAAACCCCTCTAAAGACACTTAGAACTGCCTATTTTGATAGTTTAAACACAAAAAAACCTCTAAACATGCTTATACCTGAGTATTTTAATAGTTTTATCACAAAAAGTGCATTTAGTCATGAAAATACGGTAATTAGTGAATATTTCTCAGTGAAAAATACCGCAAATGGGCAAATTTTCCGTGAATAATGGGTAGATACGTTCCACAGAGAAATCCGCGAATACGTGAGTCCGCAGATAGTGAGACCGCAAAAAGCGGGGGGGTGTTTACTGTAACTCTTAAAGTAATGTTCAGTGTTCTGAGTTCAGTTACCAACACCAAAACCACTAGTTGTTAGTTGCCTACAGTAAAAGCAGCGGCGCTTTGTAGCTAAGCCCCGTCCACTGCACACCAGTCCATATGATTACCAGTATGGATTTGACTCCCTTTGGTAATGTTGAGCTCCATGCATGATTGATGACACCACAGATTTGAGTTCCTGGAGTTGTGAAGTATGCAATTGATATCACACCAACTTCACTAGCTGATGGTCGAATTGCACCAGTGGGCAATTGGCAACTCAGTGGAGCTCATGGCCAGGTACATTTCAGGCAAAAGGAATGTAGTGGCCAACAAGCTAAGTCGTGAGGGACAAGTTCTAGGTACGGAGTGGTCTCTGCATCAGGACATAGCAGACAGGCTGTTTCATCTGTGGGGAAGACCCATGTTAGACCTCTTCACTACAAGATTCAACAGAAAACTAGAAGCCTGTTGTTTGGTGGTCCCAGATCTGTTCGCCACACGCTGTGGTGGAGGACACCCTTAAATATCCTTGGGACAACCTGGAAGTTTACGCCTTCCCTCCATTCTGCTCGATCCGTCATGTCCTGAACAGAGTAATGAGTTCTAAGAATCTCAGGATGACCCTAGTAACTCCTTTGTGGCCCTAAGCAGAGTGGTTCCTGGATCTTCTATCTCTACTGTCAGCAGTGCTGAGAGAGATTCCCCCTTGACACAATCTTCTTTGCCAAACTCATGTAGAGAGGTACCACCAATTGGTAGGGGCCCAGTCTCTTCACGGCTGGAGGTTATCCAGTATCTCTTACGAGCGAGAGGTTATTTTTGCAGAGCAGTGACTCAGATGTCCGGCTACCTCAGGAGATCTTCATCGGCTGTGTATCAGGGCAAGTGGGCCATCTACTGTGATTGGTGTCGTCGACGGGGTTTCTCTCCACTTGGAACTCCTGTTCAACAGATAGCAGACTTCTTAATCTACCTCTGTTTCTGCTGTCAAGGGCTACAGGGCTGCTTTAGGACTAGTTCTCCATCTGAAAGGCGTGGACATCTCTTCATCCTGGGAAATCTGTTTATTGTTCAAGAGCTTTTAGCAGTCTTGTTTTCCTAGGGAACTCAAGCCTCCTGCATGGGACCTAATTCTGGTGCTGAGTAGTCTCACTCAAGCTCCATTCGAGCCACTGCATCGATCGTCAGACAGGGATCTGACTTTGAAAACAGTTTTTCTCCTGGCCTTGGCTTCCTTGAAGAGAGTTGGTGAACTCCATGGTCTAGATTATGATGTTAAACACACCAGGCATTGGGGGTCTGTGGCTTTCGAATTTGTCCCAGAATTCGTGGCTAAGACTCAAAATCCTTTGGTTCATGATGAAAGATTTGCCTCGTTTTTCATTCCTTCCCTTAGGGATTTTGTTAACAGCGATCCGCAAGTCCTTTGACACTTTTTCCTTGGGTGCAGTAGTGGCTGCTCAACAAGTTGTGTAGCTCATCCAGTGCCCCTGGCACGGCCGTTTGTATCTTGCTTAAGATGATAGTGTGGAAGAGAGAATGAGTGAGATGACTAGTCTCTTTTCTTTCCCTTTTTCCTTTCTTCTCTACCTACGGGCAGTTTTGAAGAATAAGACATCATACACTGGAACTGGCTTGATGCAGGTGAGTGTTGCAGCCATACTGTTACAGCATTTTTATCTTCTATACAACATACAAATTTGCTTCTCAGTAGCCTGTACTTCTCTCTCTGGCAAGGGGAGTGAGTAGTGGTAACAAACCCATCACCTGTGACTGGCATGGTTTGTTGCTTGAACAGATATAGTTCTCTTTGACTTCCATATATGCAATGAATCTAGCTTGCTGCATTGTATTTTAACCTAGTGGACTGGGTGTTAGATACCCACTTATCTAACAACTAGAGGCTTAGGTCATCTTCCTTAGAAGTCTTAATTTCTAGGAAGAATGATCAGATGTACCGAACCTCCAGTTGGTTCAGGATTCTCATACCTCCCTCCAGGTGTGAGTCTGCCCTAATGTTAAGACCAAAGGTTTGTTCCGCGTATGAACAAATGATAAATTTTTAATTAATTTGTATTTTTCATAGCTAACAGACCTGAGGTCTTAACATAGACTGCCCACCTCTAGCCACCCCTCTTATGCCTTATCTTGGGTTGGAAGAAAGCCTGAATATGTTACGAGGTTCCAGCTGGGTCTCTGACCTGCTTCCACCTCATCTGCGTATCAGATACAAGATGCCACAGGTTCCTTACATGTGCGATTTTTTATTGTTTTTAAACTGGTTTCCAGCTGGTGCCAGAAGATTTATCCGAATGTTAAGACCTCAGGTTTGTTAGCTTGAAAAATACAAATTAATTAAAAATTTGCCATATTAAGTTATATTTCATTGTGAAGATCTTGGATCATTCTGTCTGTGCATCTTTTTTTTTTCATGCACAGCCTAAATACACAAGCATCTTGCTTTCTTTTTTAAATGGATGTTGGCCTACTTAAGCAGTTCCACATAGACCACATTAATTGAAATGAAGCATAGACATATGCAGCCAGTCTTGATATTGGGGTATTAATTCATCATAGTCCTGCATGTCAAATATTAATATCATTGTGAGATTAGGCCTTCATATAAAATTCATATTTTGAGGCAATGACAGGGCATAGGCCTACACATCAATTTCTTATATTTTGAGGAAATGCCAGGTCATAGGCCTACACATCAATTTCTTATATTTTTAGGCAATGAGGGTGCATAGGCCTACACATCAAGTTCTTATATTTTGAGCAATGACAGGGCATAGGCTTACACATCAATTTCTTGTTGCAAATAGTTTTCTACCTAAATCTGTTGGAAATAGATTAGCTTTTAATAAATATACAGTAGTAGCTTCAGCTCCAGGATAATGTGAATGTATGCAGTGGAATGTACATGTATAAGCATGTGCATATACACATACACATCAAATATAAGGAACCCATAAAAATGTCAGAATACAGGAGGTAAATGCTATATTTCAGAGACCAAACTGTCTCGCTCTTTAGGCAAAAAATGAATGAGAAAGAGTTACAGAAAAGCGGTATTTATACCAGAATGTCCATAGGTCAGCCGTTGCATCACTCCAGTTGACAGATTTTCTTTAATCTTAATTGCTGGTTGGAGGAAGATTTTATCTATAATATCTGAGTGACAAATTCCGGTTTATTCTGTGATTTTGGTTATTTATGTGATTGAAAATAACTGCGCTTTGTTGTCCATACCTAACTGAATGTTTATGCTGTATTAATCTGTGGGGGAGTGATTTACCTGTAAAACTGGTATCAGATTGTTCACAATCGAGGCAAGGGATTTCGTAAACTCCTGTGTGTTTGGGGACTGGCTTTTGTTGGACTAGAGAGATGCCCAACAATAAAATAAAAATCCCACACCTGGACAGGATTCTTTTCCTTTTACCGATCCAGATACCTTAGCCAAACCCCTGATTAACGTCCAACAAAAGCCAGTCCTCAAAGACGCAGGAGTTTATGAAATCCCATGCCTCAGTTGTGAACAATCTTATATTTGATGGAATTTTGTTTTGACAAATATTTCACAGTCACACATATACAGGTATACATGCATCTCTGGCCATAGTAATTGTAACACCACTTATACCACAGAGAATAAAAGTAAAACTTGTGGGCATGTAGCCGACGGGGCACAGACTGATCATGGGCCTGTCGCAGCCTTACAAACAACTATTGAACTGCTTTCAATTAATTATATAGAAAATATATTTACAAAAGAGCTAAGATATATTTCTGTGATGATTAAATATAAGGCTACTGTAGCATTTCATTTTTATGAAAATGAAGGCTATGGTAGGAAGGCATCATAAGATACATAACGAAATAAGAAAAAATAAATGAAAGCTTAAAAAGACATGCATGAGATGACCCAAGTCATTGTGTGAGTAGCCCGTGATTCATTTGATTTGGGGGTCATTCTCGTAGATAACCCTGTTGGACAGAAGGATGAATAAATTCTCTCTCTCTCTCTCTCTCTCTCTCTCTCTCTCTCTCTCTCTCTCTCTCTCTCTCTCTCTCTCTCTCTCTCTCTGTTGTATGGGGAATATTCTAGCATCAGCTATATTCATAAGATCTTGATTACTTTTAATTAAAACAAATGATTAGATTTCAATTAACAATAGTAGGCTGATAACTCTACACTAGTATTTTATGAGTAGGTCTATGTTTATTCTGCAGTTAGGTACTGTATGAAGTGTTTGAAGACACTACAAGAACCATAACAGCAACAGCAAAAACAAGAATAACCACAATAAAACGGCTGAATATAAGGTAGGCCTATAATCCAAACGTCATAAGCTACATAAACCGACAAAAAAACATTGGGCATTATAGGTTTACATTATTTTTTATGATCCTATTATTTTGAAAAGAGATAATGTCCTTAAGAAAATTCTCAGCAAATTATATCCAGTACGAATTACACACTGTCATACTTTAACTTTAAGCTAAACACAGGCATACTCTGGTTTTGTAGATTGCAGTCACTGCTTGTCTTCCAGCCGAATGTGTACATGATTTCATTGAAATCAATTTATGACTGTTAAAATGTAGTAACATTTCCTGAAATCAGTATAAAATGTCAGTCTGCACAGCTCTAATAAAATGTAGTAACATTTCCTGAAATCAATATAAAATGCCAGTCTGCACAGCTCTATTAAAATGTAGTAACATTTCCTGAAATCAATATAAAATGCCAGTTTGCACAGCTCTGTGACAGTCTCTGTGTTTAAATCAAGAATGGCGAACACACTTGACAATATCAGATGGTAATTATCATTGTCCTGCAATTCAAGTGCACCGATTCGAACTCGGACATTCCTTGTGTCACCTCCGTGATCAAGTGAACATCATATATGAAAAACTACTGTACATTGCAGCATTGCAGAACTCGCCTGACTTCATTCATGTTTTCCTATTTTTTACCATTTTTTGGGAGATGTGTACAGTATTATGATTTTGCCTTGGTAAAACAATCATTGTTAAATTAATGAAGATGATAAGAACCACGGATTAACCAACTTTCCAAAACCATTGCCAACCAATCAGCTTCAAGGAATTGTCATGACGTAAGCAGTGGGTGGGGCTTAGCTGCAAAGAGCCATGGATTTTGCCATAGCTTAAGCTAGCTTGAGTGCTGGTCGATGCACCATTCTTAGGGACCAAAAATTATTTAAAGATTTTCAAATTCACAGGACTGTTAGCCCTACCCCGTGCAGACTTTTAGGGACAATAGTACATAGTTAGATAATTTCTTGTAATATTTACTTAATATGACAAGTTTGAGTCACCACAGCTATGTATTCCTGAAGCTTTTATTGAAATAGGGGATGAGAAAGTCCCCTAAAAGTCAAAATGGTTCTCTTAGCTGTAGACTTAATCTTGTCCACCACAGATAATGGAAATGAAGCATCAGTTGAGAGTTGACATTCAAAAACTAGGCAAATCTTAGGAGAAGAAAGTCATTTATCCTGTAGGACAGAAAAAATTTACATTTTTAAATTTAATTTTGAAGTACATTCTATGGATTCTGTTTGAAACAGATTCTAGTCCAATGCATGTACAAGCAACAGGAAGGAGAGACATTTCTAATTTACCAGGTACTGAACTCTTTGGTTTCTGGTTTCATACTGTTGTGATTCTGTGTAACAATGACAGGTTTTAAGTTAGTCAGAGTTATACTTGATCCAGATTAATTTCTCTCCTCTTGGAGTACCAGCATGATCATTCATTCTTATATTTTTTGATATTGACAAATTCTGGTTTTGTTTTTATTTGAAGATTTTCAAATTCACAGGGCTGTTAACCCTACCCCTTGCAGATTTGTAGGGATAACAGTACATACTGTACGTAGATAATTTCTTGTTATATTTACTTGATGATGTGACAAGTTTGAGTCACCACAGCTATGTATCCCTGAAGCTTGTATTGAAATAAGGGATGAAAGTCCCCTAAAAGTCAAAATGGTTCTCTTAGCTGTAGATGAATCATGTCCACCACAGATAGTGGAAATGAAGCATCAGTGAGAGCTGACATTCAAAAACTAGGAAAATCTTAAGAGAGGAAAGTCATTTATCCTTTATGAAGGAAAAAAAATTGTTTTTTAAATTTAATTTTGAAGTGCATTCTATGGATCCTGTTTGAAACACAGAGCCCAATGCACGTAGAAGCAACAGGAAGGAGAGATTTTTCTACTTTACCAGTTACTTAACCTCTTTGGTTTCTGGTTTTCATACTGTTGTGATCCTGTGTAATAGTGACAGGTTCTAAGTTAGTCAGAGTTATACTTGATCCAGATAATTTCTCTCCCCTTTAGAGTAGCAGCATGATCATTCATTCGTATATTTTTTGACATTGACAAAATCTGGTTTTTTTCGGTCAGCTGAATTCACAAAATCAGTAATCCCAGTTCATTTCAGGATGCGCTTCGACAACTGGTAAACTCTGGGACTGTTTTCATTTGCTCTGAACTTGAGACATTAGGAAATTGGGAGATGGTCAGTAGCATTGTTTATTTGCTATTGCTCAAATTTTCTCTGGTCATTATAAGTTTTATCATCAAGTACTGTAGTTTAAAGAGGCCAGCTGCCATTTTAGAAAGGTCATTCTGGGTGGGCATTGTGATGTGACTGAAATTCCACACTTTTTCTCTGCCCTCAGATCTTAAAAGCTACTGAGGCTAGAGGGCTGCAAATTGCTATGTTGATCATCCACCCTCTAATCACTAACATACCAAATTCCAGCCCTCTAGCCTCAGTAGTTTTTATTTTATTTAAGGTTAAAGTTAGCCATGATCGTGCAACTGGCACCACAACACAGGCCACCACTGCTGGCTGAGAGTTTCATGGGCCTTGGCTGAAAGTTACATAAAGCATTATATGCTGTAAACTTCCCAAAGATCCATATCTTTAAACCCATCTCCATTCCAGCCCGAGAAGAACCCTAAAAGAGTTCAGAGGTTTGGTTAAACAAATCATTTATAACTAACTAACTAAACTCATCTCCATAAGCCTTCTTTGCCCCAGTCGCATTTTCTTTCATTATTTCTTTGATAGGCTCATAGTAAATCCAGTGAAGTTGTTGACCCTTTCTGGCTGTGGTTTTATTTTCAGTACAAGTAAAATTTATCACCATAGACATGATACCTTTCATTGGAATTGGATTATAAGATGTAGGCCAAAGACCAAGTGCTAGGACTTATGAGGTTATTTAGTGCTGAAAGGGAAATTGAGAATAAGGTTTTAAAGGTGTAACAGGAAGAAAATCTTGCCGTTGCACTGTGAAACAATTGTTAGGGGAGGGTGGAAAGTAAGATGGAAGAAAGATAATATGAACAGAGGTACAATAAAAGGAATGAAAGGGGTTGCAGTGTGAGGCCAAAGGGGCACTGTGAAGAACCTTAATACCTACAGTGGACCATGTGAGGTGAGCTGATGGCACTACCCCCTACGTGGGATACTTTTTGTGACCCTTTTGATGTTGTTTATGGCAAAATCAGTTATATAAAGTTTCCACATCTTCAAAATGTTTTATGTTTTGGTCTCATCCTCCATAGTGTGAACAATTATCTCCATAGAGTACCAAGAGTAATTGTCCTTAAATATCTTTAACATTTCCTGATAAAGAGATTGGATTAGAAACATGTTGGGGGCCAAGCAAACAGTTTTGACATCTTATTTGTTGAATTCATGGTATTCTGGGTGGCCATGGGTATTATCCAGTATGAGTAAGACCTAGTTGGTGAGGCATCTTACTTTTGGGACAAAGCACCAAGGCAGCCACTCTAGCTAAAGTGTTGTGGTAGTCCATAGCGTATGCTGCTGTTATGCATCTTTGTCCTTCAAGGCTTGGGATTAGCAGTTTTATGAATGAGGGCTACCTTGATCATAAATCTGGTGGAATTAGCATGAAACAGCAGTGATAATCTCTCTTTTCTGTCTTAAAATGGTGCTTAACTCTCTCCATAGCTAATTCTGTATACTATATCCTCTGTGGAATTTTTTCCCAGAAGAGCAGTTTCATTGGCACTGAATACCTGCTTTAGTAAGTATTCTTGCTTCTCTTTGAGTTTATTGATGGCATTAGGAAACTTATTAGTTGCCTTTTGATGGCATTAGTTACTTTTGTAATTTTCAAATTTTGCAGTCCAAACCTCTTCCTAAAATTATCAAGTCAGCCTTTGCTGGCTTGAAAGTTTGCAGAGTTCTAGGTTCTTTGCCTTCCACTTGCCTATAGATTTGTTTAAGGATAATGGCCTTTTCTTGAATAATATTAGTCTGTTGGGGTATTTTTTTATATAGCAATCCTGCACCCACAGACAAGCACTTGTTTCCACGTGAGAGGGAAGCATTTTACACAAAAGCGTAGCAACTGCAGCGGTTTCACAGATTGATGATGTAATGGCAGGCAACTGCAGTAGTGAGTCTGTAGTTTCTAGAAGATCTAGCAATTAAATCCTTTCTTGCAGGGTCTTCACTTTCTTTGGCCTCTTGGTAGCACTTTAGCAGCATCAGGAGTCTATGAGCTTTACACTTTTGAGTCATGAATGGATTCAGGATTTCACAACAGTATCATTATAAAGATATAAGGTACAAAGATACAAGGATTGCAAAAACTAGTACCAATCACTGAACAAGATAGTTCTTTTACAGTTTGTAATGAAGTTGTTTAAGTGTTCATGTTAGTAAGCAAAAAAAATTAATGGTTTAACCCTTACTGGATGGTCATGTTCATGTGAGGCATCATGTTAGTAAACAAAAAAATTAATGGTTTAACCCTTACTGGATGGGCATGATCATGTGAGGCATAATAATAGCTCTAGAGTGGGGAGCGGACTGACTCAGGTGAGAATCAGTATTTCATGCTATGTACAGTATGAACAAATTTTGCGGGAAAAAAATATTCATATCGCTTCAGTGGGCAACTCTTACGGCAACACAGAACTCCGACGTAACCCAAAGACTGCCAGTTTTTTAGACTTCTCTGTGTTTCCAACCTATGTGCACTGTATGCATCTTTTTAAATTTTCCTCAACTGTAGTGAACAATGCCTCTATTTTGTAAGTGTGAGTGTGACTTTTTCCACTATTATACATACTGTAATTGATTTGTACATAGAGTACTGTATTTTAATGGTGAAACAGTCCAACATGTATGTGTATATTTTATGCATTTATGGAGAAAGTTTTTAGTTTTCTGCAGGTTTATGAAAACAGCTCCAAAGCCTAAATAATATTCCATTTAACTATTTAAATTTTCAATAATCAAATCTGCTAACCCAAAACCTGCAATTCACAGATCAATTGTATTAATATTTAGCTGTTAATTCACTTTGAAGCGGACCTCAGAAAGTTGGCATTCCCAGTTTGTGCACATTAATTTAGGGGTTTGGCAGGTCTAAGCAATTTTTGTAGGTTTATGTTTAAACTGTATTAATCAAACCTGAAGGGGTTTTAAAACTGTACCTGTGTTTTCTATATTTCTTATAATTACATCTAGTTACATTCTTGTATTTCAAGTGTGTGTTAATTTTTTTTTATCTTTGAGAGTGAATGAATTGTTTTGTTTCAATACATTACTGGAATGAAACAGTTATGCAAATGGTTATAACAGTTAGACTTTGCATTCTCCACACATGAAAGAGCATGATATGAATAAAGCAACCTAGCCTCCTAAAATATTCCATTGAAAATGACCACCTCGTTTTAAGTAGTTATCTGATGTATAAATTGACAGTAGAATCATAGTATGTCACTTTACTGTAAGTTTCAGCAAAGCAGGAATGAAGAAGAAAGTTGCAGATTATGGTGTCTGTTCTGCTTCCAGAGGTCCTGTGATAACAAACTGCTTTTATATAGTAATTTTAACATGATCATCGCCATGTACTCATTCATTTTAATTCACATATATGTAATAAAATTTTTGGATACCCCTGTTTAACTTTCCTCAGTTACTTGATATTTAGTAGTAGTATGAAACTGAATGTTCTGATTGTGGAGATGTAGACTTGTTCAGGTTGTTTCAAAGAAAGATGACCACTCTAATCCATAAAGTTAACTCTGTATTGCTCCAACTTCAAGACTTACTCAGCTCTCATTTAGACACAGTGAAGATCTGAATGATGCATGAAGGTCTCCTTTTGAATCATAAGTATGGGTCCTGAAGGCAGGGTTATTTAGAATTTTAATTTCTGTTTTAATAGTGGTTTTTTTCTGTGAAATTCGATAGTAACTCTTATCATCGCTATTTATTTCCAAGTAATTAAAAGAAAGTAGAGTAATTCTGATTTCAAACTTCATCTTAATCGTTATCCTTCTTCCTCCTGTGTAATCTTTCTTGTTTCAGCACAAACCCATTATTTTAATAAAAAAAAAAAATCAGAAGGCTTCAGGTAGGTGGGCTTCTGTACCTACAGTTCCTTGTGTATCTGGTAGTTAATTTGAATTATTCTTTGCGTTTACAGACAGGTCTTTTGGAATAGTTCAGGATTACCATGTGCATATTAAAATTTTCAATTCTTTTTTGTAATTTGTTTTCATTTGTTTTGAGTAATTTGATCTTTTAAACCCATCAGTAATAACAGCCTTCCTCTATGCAGATGGCTCAGGCACACTACCTTGATAGATCTCGAAAGGAGAGAGGTCATATTGTGCAATCGTAGCTCGCACCCTACTTGCCTGGAGGATGATGTGTCCTCCTCCTGTGAGGCTTTGCTAAAGTCAGTTGGGCTAGTGTGATACTTAGAATTAACAATTTTTTCTTACTGGAATGTGTCATTCATTTGTTTTCTTATCAGTTTGCTCTACTTTGATGTCCTGCTCTTAATGATATGAGAGCTTTGTTGCTAATTTACTTATTGTGTGTCAGTTGGTTGTTTATTCAGTAAGTATTTAGTTTGTTATTATTCCACAGTAACGGTTACCTTTGGTTCTCCATTTCCATCAGCTGTTCATTGCTGTTAATTTTACTATACAGAGTACTAAGATATTTGGTATTTTATTATTGTGATTAGTATTCTTTTCCCTAATTGTACGTTTTTATGAGGAAATATATTCAACCCCTTCATGCATCAGTATATTTGTGTGGGCTCAGAAGGTAGATCTTTCAGTCTCCCTATGTTGCCCTTAGATGAGGACCTGCAATTGCAATGCCCTTTATGCAGGGGCCAGCAATTTTCTCTTCAAAAGATTTGTTCATCATTTTGGATAGACCTTGGATCAGTGATTCTTCTGTGCTCAGTGGCAGGTTTATTAATGTTTTGCATCCAGTAGAACACTACAGCTGTCAAAACTTGTCTTATCTGATAAGTCTTCCTCAAATGTAATAACACCTCCTTGTGTCAAGAGCACTCTGAGAAAGATGCAAAAGCAGACTTAATCCTTGTCTCTTCAGTGATGAACTTTTCCTCTATGAATGTCCCCCCTCCATACCATCTCCCAGTCAGTCCTAAGAGGGCTGTTTCAGTCTCTTCACCACCCACTACCAGTTTTGCCAGTTCATTGGAAAAGCTGCTAATTCTTTTTGATTCAAACACCCTGTTGACAGATTTCAAAGCCTGTTGCAGACAGCAGGAAATAGGTGAGTTTTGAATGATTTTAGCAGATTTTAGTGGATTTGGTTGAAAAGTCAGAAGTGATTCTTCAGTAAGGGCATGATAAATTATGAATTTGAGTAGGAAAGTACTGAGATGCATCTGGTAATCCATTGAAAGAAACATGACCTTGCACGTGATGCCTCTTCATTACCTCGTTCAAATGCAGAGGTTGTTCAGTAAACTGAATGTGTAAAAATAGTCAGCTTGAATCTGGTTAATGTTGTTGTCACTAATAAAAATGGACCAAAATGAGTGGAGAAAACTCTTTGCTGCAGCTTCGAAGGTTTTGCTTCCATTTCCCACTGCAGGCAGTCCCTGGTTTATGATGCGGGTTCAGTTTCAATGCCGTGTCATAAGTTGAAAATTGTTGTAACCCGTAATAGCGTCGAAAATCGTATTACTTGTAATCATTTGGGTGTCTTGTAAATGACATAAACTGCATTTTTATTGATTTTTCATCAAAAAACCTTCAAATTTTGACCATTCTGCCCTTTTTAGAGCCGTATTTCTTTCATTGGATCGGCGTCATAAACCTGGAACATGGGTTGTAACCCGGGAAATCATTTTTGATGAATATATTTGAAGAGCATTATAAACTTGGAACGTCATAAGCCGAGCCCGTTGTAACCCGAGGACTGCCTACTTATCTCTGAGGCATCTTTCTCAGCTCTGACATCAATGAAAACCAAGTACAGGCAGTCCCTGGTTATCAGTGTTCTGGTTTAACGAGGCTTGTCTAGCAACAAAAATCACCGATTTCTGCTTGTTTGTGCCGATAATTGGGTATTGGGGCCGATTTTCGGTTATCGTCACACCGTCAGAACAGAACCCCTGACTTGGATGCATGTGGAAATGACCTAAGAGAGAGAGAGAGAGCGTACACTTGTTATGCTCAGTCTGGGCCCAATCTGGAATGAGCTTAATAGATACATTAGTACATTATAAGTACAGTGTAAATTATTTTTATCATAAAAATCTGTATTTAATTGCAAACACAATATGAAAAAAATACAGTAATTAGTGAATAAACAGTGTTGTTCTACAAAAAAACGACTTAGTGACAATTTTAATTGTTTTTACCAATATATAAAGAAAACAGGACGACTTCAGTACTATGAGAGAAAACAACAATACTTATGTGTACTGTACAGGGGTAACTTGATTAGTTGTCTAGGTTGACTAAAATTGTCTGTCGGGTGACGAGTGGACGTGGGCGTCGTCGACTACAAAAATTTCAACCTTCTCGTCAACTTTGACGACCGAAATGGTCGAAAAACGCAATTGCACGCTAAAACTCTTGTTCTAGTAATATTCAATCATTTACCTTCATTTTGCAACAAATTGGAAGTCTCTAGCACAATATTTCGATTTATGGTGAATCTTACGTCCGCATGGTAACTCGGCCCAAAATCTCAGAAATTCTTTCGTCACTGTCGTAATGTTTGCACCGTTTTATATTAGTCGTTACATAAAGTTTTATATATGAAAATGTGCGCAATTTCATGTAGAATACAACAAAAAATAACTCATGGTTGTAACTTTCATCAGTTTTGAAATATTTTCACATAAATCACAATAAATAGAAAAAATTTTACCTTCAGTCAACTTTAACTCGACCGAAATGGTCGAAAACTGCAATTGTAAGCTAAAACACTTACAGTCTAGTAATATTCAATCAATTACCTTCATTTTGCAACAAACGGGAAGTCTCTAGCACAATATTTCGATTTATGGTGAATTTTTGAAAAAACAAATTTTTACGTCTGCGTTGTTACTTAATTCATGCATCATTTTGTGATAATATTTTCTCTGTGTTGCTTTGATCATTTTACAATTTGTTATATACAAAATCATCGCAATTTAGTGTACAATACAAAGAAAAAAAATAACTCGTTAGCTTTAAACCATTTTGCTCACATGATTTGTATCTAACAATTATATATGAAATTTTTTTGCGCTGTCATATATTTCAGTATTTATATATGATAATGTTATTTTTTTTCATTTCTGATGGTTGCATACTAAATTTCAGGCAATGACAAAAAAAGGAGCATTTTTAACTCTTAATCTTAAAAACTAAGCTTGCTGTGATTTTTTGAAAAAAAAAAAAAAATTTTTTCTGCTTCGGCGCTAACTCCCGAACGCTGCCGGCATACAACAGACACTTTTGTAAATAGAGGCTCGGCGTTTAAGGGTTAAATTGTTTTAGTATGATAATTTAAGGTATGCAGTATTTTTCTTGGTACTACTAAATTAGGCAGTGACTTTTTAAAATAGACGGTTATAAGCGTTTTAGTGTAAGGGATACAGGGTATTTGGCAGTTATAAGTATTTCTGGATCAAAGTCCCGTGTCAGCGGTGAAATAATCCATTCAGCACTTATTTCTAGGTAATTCCGTTGCTAGATACAGAGAAAAAGCTAAATGTAAGATGGGTTTACTACCCCCGAAGCGAAACTCAAGAAAATGGAGTCGTATATGGTAAAGGTGAGTGTCTAATCACGGGACCCTGCCCTATAAAGATTCCCAATGTCAAAAATCCCAACGAGGTGCCGATACAAGCCATGCACCACTCGCGGACTGTACACAAGGCAACACTAATCGCATTCCATTTTAGCACGCGATTTACGTTCACATAATTTCGTTGTGATCCTTATTTTGTGCTTTATTTTGGCATTTTTATGGCATCCTCAAGGTTCTTAAACAACTTGAGTACCAGTGTTTGTTGTTTTTAGGCGATTGAGGGCTCATTTATTTTCCTTTAGTTTAATAATTAAAAGGGATTTATAACGCTCGTCTTGATCTCTCACGGCGTCTCATTACCTCTCTCTTGGTCTTGGGTGGCATATTTGTTTTGTGTTTTTTATTTGTATACCTTTTGTTTGGATATTTTCCCAATTAATGATTCCTAACTTTAATGGGTTTGATTAATTTTATGTTTGTTCTGTACCCTTTTACTCAGTGATGTTTTAGCGTTTGACTCTAGCTACCCCCTCGGGCCCATTAAACTACTATCATGGCTTCATTATGTCTTAATTTTGTCCCTCACTTCTCTTAGCCTTTAAAATCTTATTTTCATTGGTACTGTTATGGTTTTTACTTTTTATAATTTTGTTTATTTTAGAATTTTGTGTTCCCTTGCTGGTCAAGTGCTGGCTTGCTGTTTAGGCTACGTGGTTCCCCCTCAGGCCTATTTGCTTATTATTATTTTGGCTTTATTTTGCCTTATTTTAGACTCTCACTTTTCTAAGCTTATGGGAACATGATTTTCATTGTTGGTACATTTAAGTTTTGACCTTGTGCTCAGATGCTTTTGAATTTTGTTGATTGTTTAATTGGAGGTCGGCCAGTTCCCTTCACGTTCATGTCATGTTGGGCCTGCCTATCCTCCTGTGCCCCTTATAGAAAATTTTTGTTTTATTATGCATCATTTGAGTTATTAGTTAGCCTTTATCCCTCTCCTAGGCTTCCTTCCTTTGCATCGCCTCAGTTAGGTTAGCCTAGTTGCTATGGTACTTTTTTCCCTTCGGGAAAAATGCGATTTTAGAGAAGGGGCGATCTCGATCTGTACATATGAGTTTCATGTCTGTGATCTAATTTCTGTATATATATGTTTTATGTCTGGTGCTTCCCTTGGTTTGGTTTGGCTTGGATATATTGCCTGCGTTCACCTCTCCCTGTTTCGGCTTTTCACTTGGGCTAATGTTCCTAATAAGTTAAGCTGGAATGGCGAGGGTTTACCTGCGTAGCCTATCCTAGTTCAATCCTTCTTTGGGTTGCTTTTACAAAAGGTGACCAGGGTGCTCTCCCACTCCTGTTCACACTCCTTTTACTACTATATATATTATTTTGTGGTATCGAATCCCCTTCTCCCCACACATCCACTTGCTCTCTCTCCCCATGGTTCATTTTCAAGCATGTTAACTTTCAAGGCTTGAGAGCAATTTATCCTTATTTGTGCTGTAGCCTCATCCCCTCCTCTGCATTGATTGGTTTGTCCCTCGGTGTGTCTGACCTTATCGGTTGGCACTCACCTGGGCCTGGAGATGACCGGGAGTGCTCTCCCCACCCTGTTCATACTCCTCTTTTACCTTTCTTTGCTCTCCTGGCTGTAGAGAGTTTTGCCCTTCCTCTCCTTTTCTCTACGCTCTTGTGCGTGGCAACACAGCTCACATAGCGGGGATCTATGAGAATCTTTGGGCCCGGGAGTGCTGTCTCACCCCTGGTCGCTACTTTGAGTTACCAACCTCCTGGCCTATCCTACCCCCTTCCTTTTTACGTCGACTGTTTCCCTTCGTTGGTGCTTCTCTACATGTTCGCACCTCACTGTTGGGATCTCATATGAGGCCAGTTAGCGTTTTCCACCTAACTGTCTTCTGTTTGTTTACTTTAGCGTTCCCCCTCCATTTTACTGCTTCCTGTTCGGTGTTTCATTATCTTGTTGGGCGCTCTCCTTGCTTACTGCTCCGGCAGTTTTAGTGTTTAGCGGTCGGTGTTTTTCCCCACCGCTATCACCGTTCAGGGATATCCTCCTCCGAAAGTTTTCCTCTCTTGGCTTTGAGTCGCCCACTTCCGAACAGTTCATAACCTTCCCACTATGTTTATATCCGTCACATATTGTTTAAAACATGGTCGCTCCGAATGTTCCGTTGACTCTGTTTTTATGTCTATGAGATTTGTCCTGTTAGGCCCGGTTTCTCTCCGGTTTTCCCGGGTTTTCTGGTCTGACTAGGGCTAAGTCGCTACTACGGTACTCTGCTCAGCATCCGTTCCAGCATGCGCACTTCTCATACATTTTCAGCTGGTTTTGTCGAGTACAGGAATACTCCGCTTTCCTGCAACAAGCCAGCGGTCACGGAGTATGGTTCCCCATTCCGATCGCGCAGTCTGTATTGGAGAATTTATAGTTTGGCACGAAAAGGTTGTGAAATAATGCTGCTCTCCCCCGAGCAGACTTCTTGATGAAACCGTAGGTTTTATATACACCTGTCAGTTTTGTCTCCGCCAAACTCCGCCTCATGTGGCTTTTTTCTGGCTCGAAAGGTTATAGCAATCGCTATATGCTCTCTCCGAGCAGGCTGCTTGATGAATCCGTAGGTTTTATTTACACCTATCGGTTTATCTCATGCCAAACGCCGCCTCATATGGCTTATTGTTGAGTCGTTTGGCACCCGGCAGGATTGCATTGTACGCTATGCTCTCTCGAGCAGGCTACCTGATGAATCCGTAGGTTTCATATACACCTGTCGTTTTACCTCCAAACTCCGCCTCATGTGGCTTATTAATGTCGCTCTTTTACGGTGTTTGGGCTCTCCGGCGAGATTCTCGGTAATCGGTAGGGAAATTTTATATCGCTTATCGATTTCCTTCCGCCAAACTCCGTCTCCGGTGAGATTACCGATAAATCAGTAGGTTTCATATACACCTATCGGTTTTCCTTCATGGCTCCGTCTCATATGACTTATTAATAGTTGCTCCTCCGGTGTTTGGGGTCCTAATTTTCCCCCTCCTGAGGCGGCCATAAGTCTCGTAACTCTAGTCTCGGGTCAGCAGCCAGGCGCGTGTAAAGTCGGAAATTCCTATGTCCTTTCGGTGGACATTTGTAATATTCCTTTCCTGGCGCCCCAGTTCTCAGTGTCGGTGCTGAAGAATTTGCTGCCCTTTGTTTACCGGAGTCCAAGAAGTTGACCCGGTGCTTTTTAAATAAGTTAGCTGTTTATTGGAGAAATTTCTGAAAGATGTTGTGGCCTTCTGTCTCGTTCTCGAACCTGTGAACACGTCCGGGGCGATAAGTAGGTGCGAGAATAAGTGAGGCAAACCTTTTCCGCGTGGCTTTCAGGAATAAAGTGGCTAACTTTTCCTTTAGAGGATTCGTTAGCTCTCATCCCCTTCTCGACGGTTCCTGGTCTACCGTCCTTAAGGTGAAATCATTTAAGAAAGACCCTTTTAAAAAAAAAAAAAAAAAACAAACAAGAAGACCCGCTCCAGGGCCCCCTCGAGGACGTCTCAGATCTCTAATCCGGTGCCGTCTACGAGTTTGGCCTCGTCTTCTGAAAGACACGGCCTACAAAGCAAGCGGTTACCACTCCTTCCTTTGTTGCAGACTCTTTTGCGGGGTCTCCTATAAGGAGCTGGTTTGGGAGTCATTGACAACCTATCAAAATATCTATCTGCCTCATGGTCCGTGCCCTTCCTTCTGGAGCATAAATCCCAAAGAGTTTAATCTCAAGACTCATTATCAATGAATCACCTGTAAATCCTGCGTTCCGAGAATTCTGTCATTCGGACACCACTCCACCTCTTTTCCTTCTCGATCTGGGGAACCTTGGCGCTTAACCTTATGCTTTCCCAGCATGAAGGCACCCCCTCCTGCATCGGGGGTGTGG
Source organism: Macrobrachium rosenbergii (assembly GCF_040412425.1). Taxonomy (NCBI): domain Eukaryota; kingdom Metazoa; phylum Arthropoda; class Malacostraca; order Decapoda; family Palaemonidae; genus Macrobrachium; species Macrobrachium rosenbergii. Next base: position 25,463,725 of record NC_089752.1, read on the forward strand.
GCACACGGAGGTTGGTGGAATTGTATTTCTTCCTTCCGGCCTGGTATCCCCTTATCCGGTTTTACCAGACTGTCAGAAGGAGCATGGTATCTATCTGCAAGATCCCTAAGAGCCTCATCTTCCCTAGGGCTGGGCACACTCACTCCGTTGAGAACTCTAACGAATGGCAGGTGAGAATTCCAAGTTCACGCCAGCTTTGGGGTTCACCATTGCTCTCTTTGGGAGACCTGCTTCCTACCCACTTGTGCGGATGGCAGCCCCTCTTATCAATGAGCTTGTTTCGGAGCATAAACCGCTGACGCATTTTCCGAGAAAGTTATCAGATACGTTGATAATGAATCTTCTAACCCTGACTTCGCTTTAATTTATTCAGCGTACAGCCCCCTAAACTTCCGGAGTTAATTCCCGGAAGCTGAAACAGGTGAGGTTTCTTGCCCAGGCCCTGGAATTCTTTGACTTTTAACAGAAACAATGTCTGTGGTATATAATGGCGGTTCGCTGTTTCGGGTCCCATAAACTCTCTTGTCAGGTTTTCTGCAGGTCCCGTTTATTTCATCAGTCCAGTTGACAGCTGAAAACGCATTTTCGCCAGCCACGTTCCGCCTTTGAGCGAAAAGTCTTATGAGCGGTTTCACCTGGGAATTATTCTTTCCCAGGTGGGCGTTGTTGGCTGGTCCGTCCGGGGCTACTAATGTTGCCAATCAAGTGAGCCTCCGTTCTCGTGGGTGTCTGCCCCCTATGGCCAAACAATCTGATCTTGCCGCCCCTATCCCAAGTCCGCAAGGGTTCCTGTAGTTCAAGCGCCTGCTCAGGCGGTGGTGCAGGCTCTTCAAGGTTCCTGCCTGGACAGCCGCTCCAGCCTCTCACTTTCAGCCTCCACCTTGATGTGTCGGGTTCAGCCAACACGCGTCAGCCCTTGTAATCCCCCATGTCTGCCTCCCCCATGTGCCTCCGCCGAGTTTCTTTGCTTCATACGAAAACCCAAGGAAAGAATTCTCACAGACATTCTGCCAGAGGCTCTGACCCTCAAGTTATCATAGGAGCAGGGAAGCATCCTGCTCCTCTCCCGAGAATTTGGGAAGGCATACGGCTGGGGAGGCAATCAAGCCTCCTCCCAGTAGTATTTTCATATGGGTAGGAGGCTGTACCATTTTCGGGGCCACTGGAATCCCAGTCCCTGGGCCCAGAGTAGTTATCAAGACCCGGGATGGAGCTGGCCTATCTGTCCCCTCCCCAATCAGGTTCGGTCAGTTTCGCCAAGGTTCTGGAGGACTTTGTGTATGGCCTGTCAGGATTTTCCAGTCTGCCAAGGAAGTTTCCACTTCCACTGGAAAATTTTTCCGGCGTGTCCGTTTATTTTCCTCATTCAATGCGGCAAGTCTCGCTTGCTTACGGTCTTGTGGTTCGCCTCTACTGCTCCGTGGGCCGTAACCACCTCTATAGACCTTTCCTGACTTCTTTCACATCTTGGTTGCAGGAAGGTTCTATCCCTTCTGGGATACAGACTGGGAGCAGGCATACCCCTTCATGTTCATACCTCCTCAATGCAGCCCCAGAATCTTTACCAGTTTGAGCAATACCATAGTTCAACAGCTCCCGTATTAGAAAGTTATGCTGGCATATCTAGTTGCCTGGCTCATTTGGGCACCCAGTGTCGGAATTGCCTGAGGGTACCGGTCATTATAATCGTTTTCCTAGAGTCTTTGAACTTCTATACACACGAAGAATCCCACCTGAATCCGGAGGTAGCCTTCAGTAGTTGTGAATACAGTGAGCGGAAAGAGATAGCAAGGGCAACCTAACCTTTCATCAACACAAGCCCATACCTCTCGCCGTGCCCAAGAAAAAGTCTTGGGCTCTCCAGTTTGCTTCCCCAGTGGTGGTTCTCCTTCTGAAGTCAGCTGGATTCTATATCCAGGTATGGCGAGTCAGGGACGTGTCTCCTGGTTCCTCCTGTTTGAATATTGGCCTCCGGCCTGAACGCTGTCAGGTGCTTATCAAGTCAGTTCCTCTCTTCCCCCGGCTCAGTATTCCCACCGCTCACCTCTCTGGGCGGTGGGGTGGATATTTTTGGCCCCATGAAGTACATGGAACTTGAGTGAGTCCGTTCAGCAGTTCTATATCAACGCTTTGGAGGCTGTGGCAGTCTTCCTGTCCTTGGGATCTTCTTCCTCCCAAGAGAGGATCCATTTTAGGCTGGTTCTGAAACGAAACAGCAATAGTGCGTCTGTAAAACAAGTGGGTTCAAACTGAGTTGCATCATTCAGAGTTATGTCTCATTCTTCTCCATAACCAACAGGCACAAGTGCTCTGTCTGCCACCCTTCGTAGGGGTCCAAAAGGCCACTACCTTTTCTCTATCCAGGGCCTCCCCTGGTGTCGGAATAGTCCTTAGTCGTAATCGGCCATTCAGGTAGTCCTGTGTCTTTTCCTGGTCCTCAAAGTAAGTCTGTTTGCAACCCAATTCAGCCACAAACTATCAAGCTGCCACGACTGGTATAAACTCAGCCTCGCTAAGGCCAGCCTCCTCAAAGTTCTGGTGCCCTGGCTTGGTCTTTGTGAATTTTACAGTTTGGGAGGAAACTGATATTGATCCTATTATTACTGTTTTCCTAAATTCAGTCAAGGATCCTACTCTGCTGCAGCATGGCTCTGCAGTTAAATAATCCAGCACTCTTCACATAGTTTTTGAAGCTACAGCAATGATGCGGCCGTATTGGCCCCGGGAAAGAGTGTTTTGTTGGTACCAGACTCACAGGCCCTAACTTTCATCCCTAAGGTCTGTGTTTGTCTGAGACCAGTACTCATCCGTCCAGGTTTCCTGGTCTTTGAAAATGTATCGGAGTTAGCTTGTAACCAGCAATCATCTTGTTCTTACCTTTCCTTGTTGGGAAGATCCAAATTTTTAATCAGCTTATTTAGTGCTATTTTCATGTACTGTCTGCCCTGTCTAGCGGGAACCAATCATTTTGGTTTCCCCTCTTCCAGAAGTGGTGTTTAAATTCCTCACCTAACTTTCTATCTACAGTTGGTCCCCATTTTCAGTGGTCACCTTTGAAAGTACTCTTCACAAGGTCTGTCTCTGTGCCCAGTTTCTCCTTGCAGGCTTTTTTTAGACAGGACCTCGCAATTTTGTCAGGTCCTCTTTTATTTTAAAAGGGGGAGTTACTGTCATTGTGTCTGCTATAGGCAGAGAGTATTTTCTTAATAGAAGCCTATTCAGATTCGATTCTAAAGCTCATGATCTTAAACGGTGGCCACTTACATTATTTTCATTACATGAATTTTAGGACCTTACTAATGTTTAGGTGGAATTCTCTTTCTAATGTTCAGGTGTGAAAATTCCCTAGTTTTCAATATCTCTATTTAAAGTCTTTAATAGCATAAGAATGATATTTATTTCTCTGTTATTATTTCACATTCATCGGGACCCCGATCCAGAAAAGGATTTTGACAAAGGAAAAATCTATTTCTGGGGAGGGGCCCGATGTCCCCGGTGACCCTCCACTGTTTTTCATTCTCTCCTCCCATGGTAAACATCATTCTAGTGGGGTGGGTGCTAACATGGAATGCGATTAGTGTTGCCTTGTGTACAGTCCCCGAGTGGTGCATGGGCCATCGGCACCTCTCATTCGTTGGGACTTTTGACATTAGGGAATCTTTATAGGGCAGGGTCCCGTGATTGCACACTCTCACCCTTTACCATATCGACTCCATTTCTTGGGTCGCTCTGGGGGTAGTAACCCCAGCTTTACATTTAGCTTTTCTCTGGTATCTAACCTTGGCAATTACCTGAAAATAAGTGCTGAATGGATTATTTCACCGGGCTGACACGGCCCTCCCCAGAAATAGATTTTTCCTTTGTCAAAATCCTTTTTAAGAGGGAATTTTGCATTTCCACGGTGGGTTCTGGAGCCTATTCTTGCGAAAAAGTCGGGGAGCATTGTATTGGCTAATCTGATTAAGAAAATTCCCTGTATGTTGAGGTAAGCATGATGGCCATCATATACTCAATAGTTGGGAAATGATTGATTATTCTTAAGTAGGTTACTTACTAATTAGGCAGGTTTGTTTAGGAAGGTATTGTTTGCTAAAATTCTGCGAGTTAACATGTGCTGACTATAAATTTTGCAAATAAATCTTAACACTCAATGCATCTTCCGGGTACTAGTGATTGTTTGATTACTCCCAAAGATTGTTGAAATGAACCACTGGACTGGCTTCACACCTCTCAATTAATTAACACTGGCCCCAAGAGAAAAGCGACAACATTTATTTGGTGTCCAACATAGGGCCAGTGTATTGAAAGGAGGGAGGGTAGTGGAGTTCAGCAGTTTTGAGTGGAAGGGTAGTGGGAAAAGGTTAATGGGAAAATATTTATATGATGAAGAATATAGTGACACCAGTTTTGACAATCAGGAAAATTTTTAAAATTGTTTTGTAGGATACAAAAGGTAAAGAAATTGGAGGGATTATAGCATAAAATGAGGCAGCTAAGGGAGTCCTTAAGGAAGACAGAAGTAGAAAATGAGTAGTTATGGCAGGAGAAAACAACGCTGCAGAGGATGATGAAGGAAATAAAGGAATCAGTTAGGTAACAGGTGAAGGCATGAGAGAGGAAGATGGAAGAGAAGTAGAGAAGATAGAAAGAATGTTTAGTGCAAGATTAGGATCTGGAATAGTAAAGAGTGAGGAAATGCCAGGGGCCGACGGAATAGGACAGACAGAATCAACTACGAACCAGGAGGAGGATGCAGATAGGAAAAAGATTGTAGGCAAGGATAAGGGCACAAAAGATAGGAAAGAGAAAGCTATGAAAAGTGTAAAACAAAATAAGGCCAAGAAAAAGGCAGCAATAGTACAGTATACAAGTCATGTGAGGATGGCTGTGTGTCACAAGTGGCTGAGGGAACAGATGAGATGAGGGAATGAAAGAGGTACATAGGAGCATAGTGTAGCGAAGTACCCAAGATGGGAAGTCCTACACATCTAGTGAGAGGATATAAATGACTTTTTTTTTTTTTTTTTTTTTTTAGGGAGTATGAAGTAAGAAAGATACTGCCTGGAGAAGTATGGGATAGTAAGGGTCTTTGGTTACAAGCATTGGGTGAGTCTGGAAGGTAGAATGTTACTATTGCAATACACCCTGAACACCTGAATTAGCCCAGGTTACCCACCAGCCCGAACTATCCTCGTAACTTTACCCAATAATTGCACGACCACGTACCAACGCTTACGGAAATCTTGTCAAGACTGCCCTGAAGTACCGTTGGCAACACTGCTGCAAGTCCTGTAGCCACGCTGGGCCAGGTTCCCCAATTGTTTTTATTCGCTTCGTTGCATGGATGTTTCCTGCTTCAGGCGACTTGGTTATTAGCCCGACCCCCATATACTGACCTTTGCTTTTGATTACGACTTGGATCGAATTTTCACCCTCTTTCTCCTAGATTGATTGTTGCTTGGCTTTGATTTCCTTTCCGGCCTGACTCTGGCTTGTTTTTTGATTCGTGATGATAACTGTCAGATAAGAAGACGACTTCTTGGATAGCACAACGGGTTTCAACTTTGACTACAACTGCAACCGACACTGCAACCGCTGGAGACGCCGCAACTCACTGATCGTGCACAGCTTGCAAACGGAGGATGAGTACCTGAAACATGACAGACATTCAGTTTGTATAACTTTGTAGGAAGGTACAATGTAGCTTAACACTCTGAGATGTGACCGAATGTGCAAATCATGGTCAAAGGAGCAGATGGAAGTTATGTTACATAGAAAGTCCTTAGCTGTCTCTGTTTAAACGTAGGGAACCAGCTGCAGATACTCAGAATTTAGATAAAGAGGCTTAGAGACGGGGAGTTGTTTAGGAAACTAAGAGATAAATTATCAGCTAGTATGACAAAATTTATTTGCTAGCTTTATGACTAAATTATCAGGAATTAAAGAACAGAATATAGAAAAATGGAAACAGCAAACAACTGTTCTTTTTCAGCCCTATGCCTGTTCCAGAACCAGCTAACGGGTGCCAGGGGTCATGGAGAACCACAAACCTTAAAGGTAGGATCACATTGGCCCCCGGCGCGGAGTAGGCAGTGTTAGTAGCAGATTTCCCCTTTCTTCGGATAACGTAAGTCCAGAGGTGAATCTAGATTTAGGTTTGGACGTAGACGGACAGGGATAGTGAGGTAGCAAAGAGTGTAGGGGAGAAGTTGAAGGTGCAGCCTCTGGATCAGTAACTAAGGCTCCAGAATCTCTTTTAGATCCAACAGCGGTCCTGTTTCCGGCTGCAGTCTCTTTGCAACAAATGCTGCTAAATTGATTGAGGAAATTGCAGACGCAGTATTAAGTCTTCCAGGCTCGGGAAGGGTTGGAGGATTTCCTTCCTCTTCTAGAGTTCCTTTTCCCTTTCTGGGGACAGATTCTCCTTGGCTGGCAACCATCCATTTGATAGGACATTAAATGTAGCAGGAATATAATGCCACTTACTTGGGCTTCCTAAAGGGTATAGGTCATTGGTATAGTAAGACAGTGTTTCCAATTTAGGTTTTTCGAATATCCATGACCATGTAATAAAGAATTTCCCAGAATTCACAAATGATGTATTGCAGGATTATCAGGGAGGACAGGAATCTGTATATTTTCTTTCTCTAAAATCTATGGCCTCATCTGTAACCCCAGATTTCTCTAATCCTCTAAGGCTTCCAAACCCTCTTCCACTACTCTTTCTCAGCCTTCTTTTGTAGCCACCTTCGGGGAACTTTCCACTTCAGTAGCTCATCCGCATCTATGCCTCAGTGGGTTTGTTCTCCATACCATAATGGCGAACCCATTACATTGCAGGCTACTAACATTGTTTTCTCGGTAGCTGGCGGTGCGCCTACTACAGCCTTAATCTCTGCGGTTCCGGATAGTTTCCACTATTCCTCCAGTACCTAACATGTCTAGTATTTCGCCTTCTCCTTTTCCTTCTGGTTCGGGTACGTAATCTTCCCCTTCAAAACCTTCGAGTTCTGGGACCAATGGGAACATTCTCTACTTGCCTAACATCGTTGGACGTGAGCTCATTAGTAACTAGAGTGTGGCTTCTTCTTTCCTTCCTCCCTTGGTTCCTCCCTTTTCAAATTTTCTGACAGTTTCACTCTGTTCTTCCAGCTAAGGTAGGCCTTGTAGGTTCGGGTTTTGATTTTGGGCAATCAGGTACCCTTTTCCTTGTCTTCTAGGTATGGACCTTCTGTTCGGATCCCCAGCCCCATGCGACCCTACTACATCTGGTGTTGTGGACTCTCCACTCTCAGGAGTGGGCGTTGTCCGTCTCGTGTGACCTCGACCCAGGTGTTCTGTCATCATCTTTAGTGGGTGCAAGCGGTACAACCTATTTCTGACAAATCCCAGGACTTTGGGGGAACGATTCGTCGGGTGTCTGTATTGGCGCACCCAGGAGTGTTCGTTCGATCATCAGATACTACGCTTGTTAGTCAGCCTGTCTCATTTCTCCGGCTCGCTCAGTCAGACCATTTTGACAAAGACTGTTCCTGCAAAGAAGAGGATCAGATACCTGAGGCTGGGTCTTCCTCGCCAGTGAGTCCTAATATAGAGATTGTTGACTTATTCAAATTGCTGTATCCGGCAGTCTAAGGCTCAGGGTGAGCCGATACAGCAGAACCAAGCGATGTTCGAGTCGCTTTATGCAACTAAACCGGGATGGTAACACAATCACCAAAGAATCTGGTCTGGTTTGGCAGGGTCAACAGGCTTTGAGAGGGGGCTGACAATAGGTTAGCAGTAGTAGTAGGGTTGGGCAAGCAGGGTTCAGCTTTGCTTCCTGTTTGAAGGGCTTTATCGGTCGCTGGTAACCCTTCTGCAGGTGTTAGGTGCGCTAAACGAATCGGGTAGAGGCACTCCCATCTCGGGTTCCATCTTTGAACCGTCTCGATCTATTTCTGCAGCCAGGGAAGCCAGCATATTAGAAGACACCTTCCGCAATCAGTCGGAGGCGCTTTCACATACTATGTGATGCTATCCGGTCTGATGGGATTCCTCAAACAGGACAGTTATCTCCATTTGACCCGACACTTTCGGCAACCCTACCGTCAGTGTCCATGGGGCTTGCACACCAGGCTAACGCTCTCTGCAGGATGCACTACCTTTTAGGAAGAAGAGGAGGGACTTTTACCAATCATCTGCCACCCCATTTTCCAGACATTCACAAGAGGGCACTGCTGAGGGTCTGGCGCCTCAGCAGCAGCCTGTTCAGAGAGGAAGACATGTCGGCTATGACTTCAACTCTGCTTGTCCTACATCGCTGGAATCACAACAGGCAATGATCAGGGTTGCAGCTCAGACTGCATAGATCTCCAAGAGGCTAGAATGTCCTCTCCTTCGAAGCGCTCTTGCTCTAAGTCACGGGAGGTTCTCCCTAAAAGAGCACGATTTGTTGCCAAAACCTTCTAGTTCTGGCCCGGATCCAAACCTTCCAGTCGCAAAAAGGTTTTTTTTCGGAGATAGGAGACATTCCCCTCAAGCTGGTAACAGTAGGAGGTTGCCTTGCCCTATGCTGGGACATCTGCAGGATTGGGGCATGGAGAGTTGGGTAGTGGAGGTCTTGGAGAGGGGTTACAGAGTCCCTTTTCATTCTTGTACCCCTTATCCAACACACCAGTACATCTTCCCAGTTACCCCCCTCTTCCATCAGGGATTAGCTTTATGGCAGAGATTCAAGCCCCTTTTAGGAGAAGGAGCCTTAGAGTGAGCTCCGCCTTCTCCAGGGTTCACAGCTGATCTTCGTCATCCCAAAGCAGGAGGTGATCTTGAGACCGATCATAGACCCTCAGGTTCCAACAAGTTTGTAACCTCATCGAGAATTTCCTATATGGAAACTTCCCAGTTATGCTGCGGTCGGTTCAGAGGGAAGACTGATGATTTCAGTGACCTCGGGACGCTTTATCTCCATATTCCAATTCATCAGGAATCTCGAAGTTCTTCTTTTCTCGTGTCCAACTGGAACATTTCAGTTCAAAGTCCTCTGCTTCGTCTGACCACAGCACCTCAGGTATTCACGAGGGTGATGGTCTCCCTGTCTCGGGATCGCGGCATCGCCGGGCTTCCGAATGAGAAGATACCTCGACGATTGGTTGATTCAAGTCACCCAAAGACGAGGCTCTGTAGGCGAGGATTTTCTACTGAACTTATGCCAGGAGTTAGCATAAGAATCAATTTAGACAAGAGTTCTTTCCAACTCAAGTAAAGACGCACCTGGGAATGACAATTCAGACGCCACATTTGAAGGCTTTCCGACAGAGTGAGCTTACTTCTAGCAATTTTAAGCCAACTGGAAACTTTCATGTCAAGCAAAGCGCAACCTGTGAGCTGCGGAAAGGCCTGGGGCGGATGGTCTCTATCCCTTCTTTAACAGGTCTCGCCTCCGATGCTCTGCAGAGGTGTCTCAGGAATCGCTGGGACTTTCGGAAGAAACGCGCTAATAGTCTGGGGACGATTTCTGCCTGAAGGGATCTTAGGTGGTGGTCAGAAGAACAACTTCTGACCACCGGCGTATGGTTGGACTCCTCTTCAGACGCATATCTGTACACAGATGCTCGATCAGGGTTGGGGTGCAACCCCAGGAATGCCAGCCCAGGGCCTTGGAGGGATCTGGATCGGGAGGAGTCCATAAATTACAGAGAATTAAGAGCAGTCGAAGAGGCGCTGAATCACTTTGCAGAACAAGTAACAACAAGACCGGGTAGGCATTGTTCTGGCGACAATGTTACAGCAGTATCTATCTCAAAAAGGAAGGGGGACTGAGATCACTGGTGTTGAACGATGGCAGAGAGAGTTCGCTGGCGCGAAGAACATACAGTTTCCACCATTCTGTAGTTCGTAGTGGGAAAGCTCAACGCCTTACGGATGCCTGAGCCAGATCTCAGGAAATTTCTGGAGGGGAATGGACATTATGCAGGACGAGGTGCAACTGCCGTGCTCAAGAAATGGCTTTCAGACGGTAGATCTTTTTCACCAGGATGAACCACGCTCCAGTTTACTCTCCCCGGGACAGACGCAATGTTGCACTCAATGGACAATTTACAGGGTTCATGCTTTTTCCTTCCCTTCGTCGATACAGGAAGTGTTAGCAAAACTCAGAATCTGCAAAATCACCAGATGACATTGATCTGCCCGCTTTGGCCCCAGAGACCTTGGTTTCCGGACCTCCTGGACCTGTTAACAGAAATTCCAGTATTCCTCCCAGAGAGATTTACTCAAACAGCCGCACTTCCACTGGAACCTCCGCATGAAGCCAGGCGTGGAGACTCATCCAGCCGAGCGCCCGCCATGCAGGACTTAAAGCAGTGGCTAAACAACTGTCTCTCTGCCTAAGAATTCAACCAGAAAGTTATACCAGGCTAAGTGAGCAATGTATCAAGGGTGAGATAAAAGCCGGAAACAAGGACATTCTATTTCGCTACCTCAACGGTTTTGAAAGTAGCAGACGCCTTACATTTTAAGGAGACAAGAAAAAAAGAAACTTTCCTTCTCAACAATTGCTGGGTACAGGTCAATGCTAAGTAGTATGTTCCGTTTTCACCGAATCATCCAGTAAGATTCTCCATGACCTGTTGGAAGTTCTTTAAAACAGAGCCCAATTTGCTTCAGGCCCTCGTGACGAAGCGGTTGTATTGAGTTTCCTAAAATCGGGCAGCCTTTCGAACCTTTAGAGTTCTTTGCCCCTAAGGCAATTAACTAAGAAAGTCCTTGTTTCTAATTATGCATGACGCCCAATAGGTTTGAGAGATTCAGGCGATATCCAGGACAGTCTCCCTTCTCGAAAGGTTATTTTTCATCTCAGATTTACCAGAATTCGTGGCAAAGTCAGAATCGGAAATGAACTGGTTATTTGAGCATTCAAAGTCACATCCTAGAAGACTTTGTAGTATGCATGCTGCAAGAAATGTTGTTATGCCCAGTGAGGGCTTTAAAGCCCACCTGTCTCGGACCGAGAACTTTTGCCCGCCAGAGAACGTTATTCGTCTCCTCCCAAATGCTTCACGCTCAATCTCTATAAACGCAATCAGTTTCTTCTGTGGGAAGTCATTCAACACGCGTCAGAGGGACTCTTCTTCTTCGAACCTCAACTTCGCTCGCCCGCCCAAAGGCACATAGCATCAGGAGGAATGACTACATCGCCGCCTTCCTTAAGAATTATTCCGTCGACAATCCCAGAAGCGGCCACTTTGAAATCAGTGTCAAGTCTTTACAACCTTTTACCCTTCAGAGACATCCAATTTTCGTCAGGGAAGGGTTACCACTCAGTCAACAGTGGCAGCCAACACGATATTGTAGGTAGGGATAAGATCGGGGTGGAGGGAAAATTAGGGTTTCAAGATATGGTAGGAATTGGGAATTTTGAATTGATCAGGAGCTATAGGGTAAACATAGGTGGATATTAGCACGATGTAAATAGACTGAGCCAGATTGATAGGATTTTCTTCAACACCCCCCCTCTTTTGTACAGGTGTCGGCTGTATCATACCGCGAAGACCAAGAGACCACACATTCAACTTTTCCTCCATACATGCGAGGCTAACAGCTGGCCACATGGGTGGTTCGTCCACCTTCCATACATGAGAGTGGATTGGCCACATGGGGAGTTTCATCATCCTCCGATACATGAGTGCTTTGATTAGCCACATGGGAGGTCACGTTTCACTATGCATGAGAGGCTTTGATTAGCCGCGATGGTAGGTTAGTTTTGCTACCTCTCATCCATGAGGAGGTTTGAATACCATCAGAGGTGTCGACCAGACAGTACCGAGACTCGAGACTGATGCCGAGGGTACTCTCTCTCTCCAGGCATTCTCTCCTGCCGAGTGGATAACCAGGTTGGGCTGAAATTAGATTGATCCCACCTCCATAAAATTTTGTTAATCGGGCTAATTCAGGTGTTCAGGGTGTGTATTGCAATATGAAGTTTTCATAATAAAACTAAGAAAAACTAATATTGTAATACCTATCTGAATGATTCCCCTCCTCCTCCCCACTTCAATTTGATTAGTGATAAGCAATTGGGGAACCCGGCCTCGTGCGGCTGGGACTTGCAGCAGTGTTGCCAACGGTAGTTCAGGGAACTCATCTTGACAAGATTTCCTGTAAGCGTTGGTAACGCTGAACAGTTAATTACCCAATTATTGGGTAAAAAGTTACAGGGATAGTTCAGTTGTTCAGGTTGGTATTACAATATTAGTTTTATTATGAAAACTTCGTTTTATCAAACAATCATGAGTGTAGGAACACAGAGAGGATTGAAGTTGTGAAAGAGAAGATAATTGATCTGGTGGGAAGAGTGAAAGTGGGAATAAGGTATAAGCAGAAGAAAGAGTTTGAATATGTACAGACCCAATAAGGTGGTTGTGCCATCAGTGCACCTCATGGGGTGCACGGCAGGCATTACTTAAGGTTCTTTCCAGTGTCCCTTCAGCTCCTACCTGCGACCCCTTTTATTCTACTTCCGTTCATATTCTCTTTCTTCCATTGTACCTTCCACGCTCACCAAACAATTAATTCATAGTGCAACTGCAATGTTTTCCTCTTGTTACACCTTTCAGGCCTTTTTACTGGCAATTTCCATTTCAGTGCTGAATGACCTCAGGTCCCAGCACATGGCCTTTGGTCTAAATTCTGTTCTATTCTATTCTGGCTACTGTTCCAGATCATGTGGCAGAGTTAATAATTGCAAAGCAAAGGGAAAAGATGAGATGGAGGAATGAGCAATTGAAGTGTAGTAATGTGCTGAGAGTTAATGGAGGATTTTGAATTTGGAAAAAAAAAAAAAAGTTGAAGCGAGACTACAACCGTATATGGGGAGAATGCTTGAATTGCAGGATAGAAGTGAGCATGGGTCATACCAAAATGCAGTGGTAGGCTATTCTTTGGGGACTTGGAATGACTTTGTAAGAGGACCTACAAGTATGGAATGAATACAGACTGTAGGGATGACAGATGAATGAGAAGTAAAATGCATTGTAGGAATGATAGCAGTATGGATTATAGGAATGCTGTAAGTATGAGCAGTAGTAGTAGGACAAAGCAGAGTAGAAGCAGGAGTGACAGTTTTAGACAAAGTGCAAGTAGGAAAAGTGCACATCATGGGGTGCACAGCAGGCATTACTTAAGGTTCTTTCCAGTGTCTCTTCAGTCCCTATCTGCAACCCCGTTTATTCATTTTACTATACTTCCGTTCATATTCTCTTTCTTCCATTGTACCTTCCATGCTCGTCTAACAATTGATTCATAGTGCAACTGCAATGTTTTCCTCCTGTTACATCTTTCAGGCCTTTTTACTGGTAATTTCCATTTCAGTGCTGAATGACCTCAGGTCCCAGCACATGGCCTTTGGTCTAAATTCTATATTCTATTCTGGCTACTGTTCCATATCATGTGGCAGAGTTAATAACTGCAAAGCAAAGGGAAAAGATGAGATGGAAGAATGAGCAACAGAAGGGGAATGATGTGCCAGTAGGTAATGGAGGATTTTGAGTATGAAAAAAACAAAAAAAAAAGTTGAAGTGAGAAACAGCCATATATGGGGAGTATGTTTGGATTGCAGGATAGAAGTGAGCATGGGTCATACCGAAATGCAGTGGTAGGCTATTCTTTGGAGACTACGAATGATTTTGTAAGAAGGCCTAAGAAGTATGGAATGAATATAGACTGTAGGGATGGCAGATAAATGAGAAGTAAAATGCACTGTAGGAATGATAGCAATATGGATTATAGGAATGCTAGAAGAATGAGAAGAAGCAGTAGTAGGACAAGGCATAGCAGAAGCAGGAGTGATAGTTTTAGACAAAATGCAAGTAGGAACAGAAATAGGCAAAGGCGTGTCGCTGATAGAGATTAAATGTTATAGGTGTGGAACAGAAGGATGTTGGGTAAGTGAATATAGGTGGACATTAGGAGCCTGTTTTGTGTGTGGTAAAGTACTACATTAGGTGAGGGAAAGTAGAGGTGGAGACAGTCAAATGTTTAAATTTAGGAAGTTAAGAAATGTAGCAAAAACTGAATCACAAGGGGATGCAGATGTCTGCAGAAATTGTGGTAGAACAGGTAGTTTTACCACATTTCCACACCAATAACTTCCACGCTTGCCTAAATTTTATGTTAATTCACCCATCTGTAAAATCTAATGTGTATTTTACTGTCTAAAGATCGTTTGCCGTAAACATGTTGACCGGATAACCTAAATGTTTATCATTACATGGGTCTCTTGACATGCCACAACATTAACTGATAATGAGACTATTACTGTATATATAAACATTTAATGCATTCACAATATCACTTTGCAAAGAACTTTCCTTATCAAGTTAATCTCAATCACTTTTAACAATTATTAAAACAATTCTAAATAGATTTAAGTTACTTTAATTAGATGGAAACCTACAGCTGTTACTCTGTTATTGTCTACATTCGATGTGTCAATTAAGATATTATTGTCTACATTCAATGTGTCAATTAAGACGTCACTCCTCGATCAACTTCTACTGCTTCATAAATTGTTGCATAAACCATTCTTTGATGGTTCTTTATTCTCTCATTATTATATGAGCATACTGTTTATATAAAAATGCAAATGACCGAGAATATAGGTCAATAAATCACATGATATAAGAAAATAATATATTTGACCACAAGAAACCCTCCAAAGAGTGTGGGCATTTTTTCCACACTTGGTGTGGCAGATTGTAAAATGAAGATGCCACTTCTGCACCCGATCATCTTGTTCATGAAAACTTCCACACCGGAGGCCACACTTTCACATTTCAGCAACACTGAGGACAGGTCATTTTGCCTGGATACTTGATAGGCTTAGGACTAAGTGTACAATATGTGGGATACTAGGCCACGTGGGGGGAGTGTGTAGGAAATCGAGTATGAGTCAAACTACAAGGCGAGATCATAAAGTATCAGGACTGTTGCTTATAGTAAAGGAGCTAAAATATGCAGAATGAGGCCACTTGGCACAGATTGACCTTTACCTCCAGTGTGTGTGCACACTAAGTTTTCAGCATCCTTGCACACTTCTGCTCTTTGCAGCAGTGCTTGGAAGGAACATGTGGTGTGTGGTCGTTGCACTGACTATCATGGAGAAAGTTGAGCAGAGAATCTGCATCAGATTTTGCCAAAAGCTTGGCGATACCTGTGCACAGGTCTACGCAAAGTTGCAAAAAGTGTATGGAGAGGAGTGCATGAGCCACCCAAGAGTGTATGAGTGGCTCAGACATTTTTAAGATGGCTGACAAAATGTCGATAGTGACATACATTCTGGGAAACCGGCAACAAGCAAAACAGAAAAAAATCATTTTCTTTGACTACAAGAGATTTCTTCATCATGAGTATGCTCCACCTGGTCAGACAATAACAAAAAAAGAAAAAGAGTACAGTACTACTGTGCTGTGTTGTGGCATTTGCGGGATGCTATTCGTCGAAAAAGGCCTGAATTGCATGCGTCTGGTGAGTGGCAATTGCACCGTGACAGTGCACCTGCCCATTCAGCACAGCTTGTGCAGTGGTTTTTGGTCAATCACAACATGCCCCAGGTCCAACAGCCACCATATTCCCCAGATCTCGCCCTTTGCAGCTTATTCCTCTTTCCGAAAATCAAATCCCACTTGAAAATAAGAAGATTTCAAGACATCAAGGAGATCGAAGTGAATGCGACGAGACAGCTGCTGATTATCCCAGAAAATGATTTCCAGGAATGCTTCCATCAATGGAAACGGCGCTGGATAAAGTGTGTGGCTTTTGAAGCAGACTACTTTGAAGGAAATTAAATGCTAAAATGGTAGGTGTTGTAGTTTTCTTTTTATAGCACCAGTCCTGATACTTTATGATCACACCTTGTATGAATGGGGCAAATGGAGAGTGGAGTCAGGGAAATGGAGTATAAAGAGGGTTTGTAGAGATGAATCTTCATCTGTGGTTGAAATTACGAATGGATGCAGGCAAGAGAGAGTAGAAGAGAGTATGAATAGGCTAGAGGAGAGAGTGCTAGAAGAGAAAAAGTTAGTTTTAGTAGAGACAGTTCAAGACTAAGAAGAAAAAGGGAAAAGGAAGGAAGAGGAAAGATACAAGTAATGTAAGCATAGGAGTACAAGGTGAGTTAGGTGAGATAGATAATGAACTAGATCATACATTTGGTATTTGTATATTTCCTATTAAGAAGACGACGTCTATATCATAGTAGGCAATGATGATTTAGATGGGATGAATACCGTGCAGGAAGCATCAGATAATGTTGATAAGACAGAAACTGAAGTTTCAGGGATTTAGATAAAGTAGTCTGATAGTAGGGGAAATTTAGAACAGTTAGCTAGATATTGGGTTGGACTGGGTGGTAGTAGTAGGACAGATTTTAGTAATACAGTAGAAAGTATGAGAAGTGAAGACAGTAGTAAGGACGGAGGTGACAATGATTGATTAACCAGTAGTCTGTTTACTAATTTTTAGCCTGTGACAATGTTTTGCTGGATAAAATTTTATGAAAAGGTAAGGGCAAAATCATATGATTGGGTTAGCTTGAATTGTGAAGTGAGAACAAGGCTGACAGCAGAGAGGACTCTGGTGGCCATTTATTAGCCAGTTTGTGTGCATCAATTTAATCATTTAAAAATTTGTTTGTCAAATTTTTACATTTTTAATTTAATGTCCTTGTTCTCACTGCTGTTAGAATTTAATCAAAACCCTCTCTCTCATTGCAGTCTTGCTGTGGTGAGGGAGATCACCTTGATGTAAAAGTATGACTGCATTGCCAGGAAAGTGGGTTTGGTTAAGAATGCAGGAACTGAACAAGGGCAGTAAGTACCTGACTAGAAATGAATAGAAACTGCCTGCTCCACCCAAATAAACCTCACGGCTGTTGGCCAATATTTGAGAGACTGTGGTAGTGTGTGCTATATGTTGTAGCAGTGATTGTGAACAAGCTCGAGTTGTCTTTTTCAGACTATGTATGTTGGTGCAAGTTAAGCTGTTATATGAGTGCTCTCTGAATGAACATTTATGATAGCTTTATAAGCAATTGCATTGACACAGCTACACATCACTGCAATCTAAATGCACCATGCATCCAAAACAGAAGCAGATTTATGTAACGCTTGATTTGACATATGTGCCTGTGATAGGACTGACTTTGTATTTTCATAAGATTACTGTCACAATTTTTTAAAGATAGAGTTATAGGGTATTTTTGCAAGCTGGGTGATAAGATCAACAACTGAAGTGTTTTGGTTAGTCTGATTAGGAAAATGACAAATTTATCAAATTAGTTCATATATTCCATAACTAAAAAACCTGAGGTCTCAACATTAGGGATGCAGCCCTAGCCAAGATAAGCCGCTCGGTGGATGTGGACTCTGTTGTCGATCTGGAATGGGGATATTTTGGAGTCCCAGTTGTTGTTACCTGAGGATAAGTTGGAAGCTGCCATCGATAGACGCCGTACGGACACTAACGACAGGCTTGTTCAGCAAGCTGTTAGTAAGTCTAATGTGAGTCGGTCTAACGTTGCAAGGCAGACTCAACAGGCTCTGCAAAAGAATTTCTTAAGATCTACTCCTACCCCTAAACCTACTCAGCATGCTCCATCAATGAAGAAACCATCCCAACAGCAGCCCTTTCAGAGTTGACCTGCAAGAGGAAGGGGAAATGGGCAGAGGCAGGGGTACAAGATGATAGAGTGGGTGCCTCTCCCCGCTTAGTGCCACCAGTTGGGGGGATGCCTGGTGAGCCATTGGACTGTGTGGCAGAGATTTGGGGTGGAGCCGTGGGTAGTAGATGTCCTGAGGATAGTTTATCTACTAATATTTAACTTCACTCCAACTCTTTCAGATCACCCTCTACCACACCTTCTTACAATCCGGGATTGCAGAAACATCTCATTTTGCAAGAAGTGAAGAAAATGATGGAGAAGGAAGCAGTAGAGCAAGTAACACTTCCTTCAGTGGGCTTCTACAACCAGATCTTCCTTGTACCGAAGGCCAATGGTGATTGGAGTTCAGTAACAGACCTGTCATCATTGAACTTTTTTGTCAGGAAGACGAGGTTGAAAATGGAGTCTTCGAAGATGGTCTTGGCAGCCATCAGAGAAGGAGACTATATGCTGACCATAGATCTAAGGATGCATACTTCCAGATCCCACTCCACCACTCATCATGGAAATTTCTTCAGTTCGGTCCTGCAGAGCAGGTGTTTCGGTTCAAGGTGCTTTGTTTTGGCCTGACAACATCCCAAGTGTTCACAAGAGTGTTCACGCTGGTGTCGACATGGGCTCATGCCCAAGGGATCAGACTGATAAGATACCTGGACGATTGGCTGGTCCTGGCAAAATCCCAGAAGTTACTTCAGGACAGAGATCGGATGCTTCAGTTTTGTCACATCCTAGGCATTGGGAGAAATCGAATCTGGTCCCCAGTCAAAGGATTTTGTACCTGGGTATGATTATAAACGCAGCACAGGCGAGAGTTTTTCAACCTAATCAGAGAGTAGAGAAGTGCAAGAATGTGACTGTGCCCTTTCTGTCCGAGAAAACAACCAGCAAAGCAGTGGCGAGTAGTTCTGGGACTACTAACTTCTCTAGAGAAATTAGTTCTGCATGGACGTCTACATATGCAGTCGATACAGTGGAGACTGAAGGAACTTTGGTCTCCAGAAACAGATCACCCTCACATGAAAGTTCCTCTGTCTCTGGAGGTGAGGAAAGAAATGCTGTGGTGGTTGGACAACAACAATTTAACAGCAGGAGTGTCTCTCAATGTGGCCTCTCTGGATCTTCTGTTATTCTCGGATGCTTCGGCAGAAGGTTGGGGTGCTCATCTAGATTAATTGATTATGAAATTTAGGTCTTGAAGACCAAGCGCCAGAACCCATCAGGATTATTCAGCACCACAATGAAAGTGAAATATGTAAATTAATGATATGATTGATAATGAATAGGTGAATGATGACATACTAGTAAAATTCAGTGTTGTTAATGAATAAGTGAATGATGAGATGCTAGTAAAATTTAAGTCTTAAAATATGAAAATAAAAAATGAAGAATGATATTAGATAAAACCAACAAAAAATAAATATATATTAAACTTTTATAATTAAGGTATATACTTAGTACTGTATACAAAATCACAATTTTTAAAAGTAAATTGCATTTTTCCCAACTATATAAACCTGAGGTCATTTACATTAGGAATTACTTTCAGTGTAGGCTGGAGACGGTGGTTAGGCAGTTAACTACTGTCCGGGAGGCAGGGGTACCGCCTGACCAGATGTAAACATTCCAATTTGCCTTTCGGCCCAGGTATCAGGTTGAGGGGTAGCATGAGGTGGGTATGAAATGTAATGTAAAGGACCTTGGGTTTGTATAGATAGGAAAAATACAATTTACTTTTAAAAATTGTGATTTTTTCCGACACGATATACAAACCGTTGGTCCTTTACATTAGGAAGACTCACTGGTTGGAGGGAGGAATCTGAGTGTGTCTCTTTGAACTGACTGGCGTTCACCACACCTTGTCTTCCCTTACTGGTCGATAGAGCGAGGAGGGGAAAACTGCCTCTGACAAAACGATTGGGTTGTATGATACACGGGATCAGTTGTCAGACTTCTGGATCCCTTTGCATGAAAGAGGAATCGTCAGTTCATGCAAAGCAGGCTAGGAAGAACTTGGAGTCGGATCACATTAAGGCAATCACAGGCATTGGGTTTGTCTTACTGTCATGGTCTCCTTAACCCCCTTGCAAGGGGAAGGAGTGGGGTTGTTTCTATAAACCTGAACGGAAAATAGAATGGGAGCTCTGTTGGTGCTTACCTGCATCAACACTGCCAGATCCAGCATGTAACGGCGTCTGCTCTCTGCCCGTGGGAAGAGAGCCAGGATGGGGAGAAAGAAGAGAGGCCAGTCACTCCACATTCATTCTCCCAGTCACAACCATACATCGTAGGCGAGATGCATCCTGTCCTGTTAGAGGAGCCAGGTAAGCTACACAACTTGTTGAGCAGCCACCACAGGACCCAAGGAAAAAGCATCCAAGCACTTGTGAGCAACATCCCAGAGGTAGAAGGAGGTGAAGGTGGTCTGTTGGGACCACACACCTCCCTTCAGCACCTGTAGAACCAACATGTTCTTCCGGAATGCGAGGGACAGACCAATGCTGCGGACTTCGTGAGCTCTCGGACGAGGCGTACTGGTGTTATCTTCTCCAGCAGCAGAATACGCTCTCCTTATTGTCTCACGAAGCCAGAAGAGATCATGTTCTTGGACAATTCTTTCTTGGTCGAGCCTGTACTAACAAAGAGTTGTCGACGTTCAGGCTGGAGACGTCGAGTCCTCATCAGATAGCGCCGCAGCACTCTAACAGGACACAGTAGCATCTCGTCTGGTTCATTAGCTACAAAGTCTTCTAGGGAGGGGATCGTGAAGG
Organism: Macrobrachium rosenbergii; assembly: GCF_040412425.1. Classification (NCBI taxonomy): domain Eukaryota; kingdom Metazoa; phylum Arthropoda; class Malacostraca; order Decapoda; family Palaemonidae; genus Macrobrachium; species Macrobrachium rosenbergii. The sequence continues at coordinate 25,484,191 of NC_089752.1, forward strand.
ACTCAAACTGTGCGTCAGGGACCGAAGGATTCTGAGTCTTCGCCACGAAATCGAGTGTAACTGATCCCCATCCCCTCGAGTGTTTAACATCGAAGGAAAGTCTGTGTAGTTTGCCAATTATTTTCGCCAATGCCAAGGCCAGCAGAAAGACGGTCTTGAGCGTCAGATCCCTGTCTGACGACTCTCATAAAGGCTCGTACAGTGCATGAGTCAGGCTCCTTAGAACGAGAGTCACATCCCACGCAGGGGACCCTGAGATCCCTGGGTGGGTAAGACCTTTCGAAGCTTCTCATCAGTAGGGAAATCTCGAAGGAGGAAGAGATTTCTACTCCTTTCAGCTGCAAGACTAGGCCGAGTGCGGCGTGGTAGCCTTTTACAGCTGAAACAGAGAGAAGCTTCTCTCGGCGAAGGAAGACGAGGAAGTCCTCGACCTGCTGAACAGTAGCTCAGACCGGAGAGATACCCGGTCCACGACATCAACCATGGAAGACAGACCACTTCCCCTGGTATACAGCTGCGGAGGATCATCTGAGGTACCAGGCCATCTCCGTTACTGCGCGACGCAAAAAGCCTCTTGCTCACAGGAGATGGTGGATAACCTCCAGCCGTGAAGACACAGGGACTGTACTGCCTGGTGGTACCGCTAAATGTGGGGTTGACACAACAGGTTGGGCCATTTAGGTGCCACCAGAATCATTCTGAGATTTGGGGTAATCATCACTTGGCTGATCACTCGGCGAGTCAGACAGAACGGAGGAAAGGCGTAGGCGTCAAGGTTGTCCCACAAGTGCTGGAACGTGCCCTCCTTAGAGGCCCATGGGTCCGGCACGACAGAGCAGAAGACCTGGAGTTTTCTGTTGCGCCGGGTGGCGAACAGGTCAATGACTGGCTGCCCCCACAGGTCAAATAGCCTTTCCATGACTTCCGAGTGAAGAGACCATTCGGTTCCGATGACCTGATTCTGGCGGCTGAGCTTGTCTGCCATGACATTCCTCTTGCCTTTAATGTACAATCACTCAAAAATGTTTTGCAACATACTTCAAAACTTTTTGGACAACAGCTTATAATAACGACATCTGGCGCTATTTGGCAACTCAGTTGTAAGTGCATGAAACAACTGAACACCAGCGGTGGATCCAGGAAATTACCTAGTTTCCCTTAAACGGCTTTTTCTGATACTGCTTACTGTTGTCATACTTTACTTAATTAATGGATGTTACTATAATACTTCCAGGTCATTGCTGTTTCTTATGTTTTGTATTTTCATCTCTAACTTCACTATCGTTTTTTATCTCCTTCATATGAACTTTGTAGACCATTCACGACTAATATAAGTTAGACTATTAGTCTTATTAAACATCAACAAATCGACTTTTGTAAGCTTTACTTGCATTATTATTAATCAAATTTTTGAAGTGACTAATACTATGTGTTAACGAACTAGTTAAACTTAATATAAAATGTACTGAACTAAGCTAACAGATTTCAAACCGTTTTTGAATACATAGAATATAATCATGTGCACCTACACATAATATATATGTATATATATATATAATGCCATTATCATGTGTAATTTCTCATTTCTTTCATTGCTACTTGGGCCAATCATTTTGATGCCTCTTATGATTAACATATATCACCTATTTATGTATTTCTTATTACAGTACCTATTTCAAGTTAAAATTAGAAGTTCAATGTTTAGTTAATGCTAAATGCCAGCAGTGAAGAACTACCATGCTCATGGAGAATGTCTCAGGAATAGATGATTCTCACAGTCATCTGCCACTGGATGTTAAACCCTAGCCTCTATTCATTGTGTTTTTTAGCTGATGTTTCTTGTGGAGGTACATGAAATAATATCTTGGTCTCATGTAGTCTGTTCCAGGATGGGTTGAGCAGCAACTCCGCAATCTCTCTTTTCAACACCCGGCTTGTCAGAGTTAGGCAGCTCCTTCAGTGATCATCTGATGATGATCCTTAACAGTATGCAACAATGGGATCTCTCACTTTTTACAAAGAATTTATCATATTTCCATCTCTGTTGTTTTTATTCACTCTATACATGGTTGTTTTATTTCACCTAAGCTGCTGAGCAATATCTACAATAGAGACATTAGTCTTAAAGCTAATGATTGTGGTGTGGCTGGAGTCTGTTGCCCATCTTATGTCGTGCAAGTACTCCTTTAGTTTAATTTTCTGCGAATATGGAGTCACCGCGATAACAGGTGCAGACACTTCTTTTTTGTTTTGAGCAATAATGGTTTGAATTCTTTTCTTTCTTTATTGATATATAATTTCAGATGATTATTCAGTATTATTTGAATCAATAAGCTTTTATCTGGATTCGAAATATAGTTTCTTCTTTGACTCTTTTGCCCAATCATCAAAGTGGTTGGCTGTTCGTCATTTTTTCCTAATATGAATTTTTCAGGACCATTCTTTTATATTGTTAACTGTATGATTAATAACCAAAGCCAAATAAAGAAAATTACATTTCCTGTAAATATCAAGAGTCAAATTACTGTTAAGGGAAAACTTCTGGAACATGTTGCAAAACATTTTGCTACCTGGCTGACAGCTACCAGCAAGCCCAGGTGCACCTGCATCATGCTTGGTGTAGTGGGAGGATGCACTGGGCCCCAGCTTGTTGAGATTGCACCACTGATCCTCATCAGTACCCTGCGGAGTGTCCATCCAATCGATCCCGGAACTCTTGGAGCCAGGAAGGCTGCCTCGTCCTTGGTGCCACACTCCCGAAGTCAGCAACTCCTCCAGGTGTGCAGCCCATCCCTCAGCGATGCGTCTGAGAACAGCAGCATGCTGGAGAGATATGCAAGGATACTCCTATCAAGAGGTTTCCTGTCATCCATCCACCAGCCGCTCTCTCTCCCCTCCTCAGAAAGAGGATGAGAAAGGGCTGACACTAGAGACTGGAGCTCCTTCAGTCTCCTTTGAAAAAGTTAAGTATACCTTAGTTTTTGCAGACCACTGAGCTGATTAACAGCTCTCCTAGGAGCTAATGAAAGTTAGACTTATTTCTGAACTAAAAACCAATTGGTTACTTAGAGGGACCTGAACTGGGTCGAGCCCAAACAGCATCCCTGGGTCCGTCTCCAGGGATAAGTGGAGGTACTTGAGAGGACAGATGAATGGGTATTTCGCATCCTTCAAGTCCACACGTAAGCATGAAGTCATTCTCTCTGATGGAAAGCAAAGCACAGATCGCTGTTTCCATCATGAACGTCTGAACGATCAGTTCCGGGAGAGAGTCATGACTGGTCTCCATCCTGTGGTTTTCTCTGCGAGGAAGACACAGCTGTAAACCACAGACTGGTCGACACGACTTCCACAGCACCTTGCTCAGCATGGCTTGCACTTCTTGCTATAGTGCGGAGTCCTTCGGAGTTCCTTGGGCGAATGTGCGGAGATGGACTGGAGAGTAGGTGAGGGAGGCCAAGACTGGAAGGGTAGTAGATATCCCTCCCGAAGGACATCCACTATCCAGTTCTTGGCTCCGTTGCTGCCATGTTGCCCAATGGCTCAAAGGCAACCACCCCTTGGCAGCATTTTGGGGGGAACACTGCCCCTAACATTTCCCCTTCTTGTTCTTCCCCTTGCCCTCTTTTCTGGACTGGAAAGCAGGCTGAAAGGGGCGGGAGGACCCACCCTTTATAGAGGAAGAAGAAGGTTGGGGTTTCCATGGGACCCCTTCGAAGACCGAGACTTCTTAGGGGCTAAGGAAGTGTTAGCCTGACCCGAGGGCCTGGCCGCAGTGGAATGTGAAGACCCGGAGGTCTTGGCCACTGCCTGGTGGACGAGCCGGTCGCTGTCATCAGCCCGGCATTTGTCCACCACAGCGTCCACCAACTCTCTAGGGAAGAGAGAAGCGGAACCCAGCAGCGGTCCATTCCGCAGGGTCATTGCCGACTCTGACCCCACGGACCTGGAGAAGCGGGAAAGAACGGCGTCTCTTCACTTCAGGACCAGGTTAGCCCACAGGTTTGCCGTCTGGTGGGTGAGGTAGGAAATGGTCCTACCTCCACACTGGTACAGTCTCCCGAAAGCGGAGTCCTCCCTGGGTACGATGGCGCTCGAGGAAGCAGCCACCTTGGATACTGTGAAGGACCACAGATCCTGCCAGGAGACTTCCTGGAAGGCCGCGATGGCTTCCAGGGTTGTAGCTTCTTGCTGAGAGAGGGAGATACTCTCTGCAGTGAGTTGCTGCAACAAGACCCGGATCTAGACAAACCAGGTCCAGGTCAACCAGCTTAGGCGGCAATGACCCCTCCGACGGTGCATAGAAACGTTTCTAGCGAGGCAGAGGAGGGGGAAGAAGCTTGTCCAAGCGGTTTGATCAGAGAGAATTGTCCTGCCCAGACACAGGACTATTCACCTGATCAAGTACCCCCTCGGCAAACGTGGACCACGGCAGCCCCACCGAAGCCTTGGGTTCCTTCTTGGGTCACCAGTAGGATTCAAGGCGAGACGGACATTCCACAGACGAGGCCATGGTCCCTTCCCCAAGGCCGTTGTGCTGATGAATCAGCGCAATTACCTCAGCAAACGTCCTCTGTATCTCAGGGGTGTCCGCATCCTGAGGAAGAGGACCCTTGTGTCCTTCCAGAGTGCAGTCCTCCCGATCTGCTCTCCCTGCAGACCCCCTTGATCCTTCCTGCACCACGTGGGCGTAAGACCTGGTCAAACCGAGGACCGAGCCAGGCACGTATACCCCCGAGGTAGAACTCTGGGGAGACAACTTGCCAAAGTTCTTCCTGTCCGACTTGCGCCCCCTGGAAGGAGTCCAGGAGGTAGAAGGGACAGGCAAGGAGGATCTGGTGCTCCCACTGGCCTTGCTGGCAGAACCAACAGGGGCAGTGGGCGGGGAGAGCACTTCCCGTGGTGGTGGGCAGCCAGGTGGGAGGGAGGGCTCTCAAGGGACAAGCGGTCTCCGGAGAGTGGAGCAGCTCGCGCGAGTCGAGCCACGCGCTCGCCTCCCCTGAGCCAGGCTGGCCGCGCGGACATGGCCAGAGATTGGGGGAAGTCGAGCACTTGGCTGGCTGGCGCGAACTTGCGCTGTCCTCTGGGCGCGCCCCAGTCTTCTTCGAGGCCAAAACCTCTCAGGAAGACTGAGCAGGGGACCTCTTCTCTGCTTCTCCAGGTGTCTGGACTTGAGGGACCAGTGCACCTTCCTGGGAACCTGGCTTGGTACTAGAAGAAGTACCAGCAGGAAGAGTCAAGGCACCTGCATGCCCAGACTCCTTCTCTCGCCCTGCGCCCGAGTCTGTACGGAGAGAGGTTTCTCCCGTACCAGACTGGGGTACTCGGTTTCCCTTAGAAACCCAGGTTCCGGAGGACTCGCTAGGCCAGTGTCTGACACGGACCCGCTGGCCTTAGAAGCAGGCTTCTTCAGCGCAGCAGGGGGAGTGCGAACCGTGGTCTCCACACCCTTGGCTCCTGATACAACTGACCTGGGGGTCAGTGCAGAGGTTCCCTGATCTGTGGATCGGGAAGAGCCAGCGAGAGATCCCACTGCCTTCCCTGTGGAAGGAGGCAGTCCTTAGAGTCTCAAAAGTGAGACTTCTTAGGGGAGAGGCAGGATTCTTCCTTGGCTGGGGAGCCTCGGAAGGAGAAGAGGCAGCAGACGAAGACGATGACACCTTCCTTGATCTCTTCTTCGACTTCTTCGCCATCTCCCTCGGGTTCACAGTCAAGTCCCCAAACCACGGAGGAGCAGCAGAAGGCACAGGAGCAACCAGGGGGGCCACAGAAACAGGAGCAACCAGGGGGGCCACGGAAGCAGACGCAACCTGGGTAGTGGAGATGGTGCTCAGGCCAGCGGCTACCGGGGCAGATACAGCAGTGCAGGAGCCATTAGAGTCCAGGGTCAGAGGCACGGGTGGCACATGGGAAGCCAGGCTGGGCGATGTCAGGAAGCGAGAGCCGAAACCGTGGTCGGCACAGCGTGGGTCAGCAACAGGAGCAGGCATAGTCATATAGGCACCGAAACGCTGCACCATGTGCGAGGCCAAGCAGGTTTCTCGGGGCCAGGAACCCAGGAGGCAGCGGCATGGGTGGAGATGTGGCAGGCGCGCCAAAACCTGGGTGTCGTCGGTGAGCCCGTCAGGCAGCTTGCCAAAAGACGACACAGTGACAGTTATGGTGGTGGAAGGGGTGGCTGTGTGGGCCGTCACCAGAGCGCCAGACAAGTGTGACACCAGGCCCTCCAGAGACGGCACGCCAGGCAGATGTCAGATCGGGTACCTGGCCAACAGAAGACGCTTTCACCTCCATAACTGGGGATAAAGTCGGGTCAAAAAGGGAAGCCTCTACTCGCTCCAGGGGAAGAAATTCACCCCCGGAGTGTGGAGAGACCCCAGAGAGGATGTCCTAAGCAACCGCTCCCCCACAGTCTTCCACACCCGATGAAACAAATGAGGAAGAGGAGGGGGAGTCGTCACCCGAGGGAGAGGCAGCAAGAAGGGGAAGTTTACTGGGAGGGAGAAACGACCCTGACGGATCAGCCACCACAGGAGTCGTCGGGGCGTTACCCTCGGATGATTCCTTGGCGGGTTTCCTACGGTAGCGTCTCCTCCATTCAAACTTCCTCCACTGCTTGGGAGACCAGGAACAACACTCGCTACAAGGTGAAGCGCACTAACACACACGTCCCCTGCAAGTAGGGGTAGAGGGCATGTGGGTCCATGTCAACGCTAGATCTAAAGGTATGGCATTTCTTGCCTCCTACCCCAGGACACACTGGGGGTAGGAGGGCTTCATGGGCTTAAAATTCATACTGGAAAGAAAGAAAGAAAGAAAGAAAAAAAAAAGGGAAGGAAGTTCCCACCGGGAAGAGCTCAACAGTCAGGCAGAGAGCGAGAGAAACAACGTCCGCAGTCTATGATGGCCAAAAGCAAATGGTACTCCCGCCTCCCAGACGGTAGTTAACTGCCTAACCACCTTGTTCGAAAGTTCAACAGCCAATTCCAGCCTATGCTGAGAGTAATTCCTAATGTAAAGGACCGACGGTTTGTATATCATGTCGGAACAAATAAATATGACTAAAATCTTTATTAAATATACTAAGATCATATCTCATTAAAATAACCAGATTCTTTCAGATAACCCATAAGGTTTTTATGGGTTAATCTACCTCAACGTCATCATTTAAAATTTCTAAAATAGTCTTCCCAGCTAGTAAGTACTTTGTCCTAAGGCGATTGGATTTAGGACAGCACACCAGCATGTGTTCAACGGATAGCTGACCGCCACAGTGAACAAAAACTGGGCCACTGGCTCCCTCTAAAATATAGCTATGGTTGAAGCGGGTATGGCCATCCTAAGCCGTGTTAGGATGACCTCGAATCTTCTGTTACGATTAAAACCCGAACTTCAAAATTCTATACTTTTTCTAATGTTTCTGTACTTCCTATTTGTGGATAAAATGGGGGAAGTCCATCTCTGCTGCCATTTCGAGGACCTTCTAAGTTCAGGAGAATGGAGTCATCAAGACAAACAACTCCACATAAATGTACTAGAGCTGAAGGCAGCATTCTTAGCATTACAGGAGTTTAAGGAGAGGGTAGTGGGTCACTCCGTAGTTTTGATGTCGGACAACACTATGGTAGTGGCATATGTAAACAAGCAAGGGGGGCTAGTTTCTCAAGAACTTCACGTTATGACAGTCCAACTGCATCAGTGGGCTGTAGACAATTCAGTGGAGATCAGGGCCAGATACATTCCAATTCCAGGAAAAAGGAAGTGGTAGCAGACAAGTTAAGCCGTTGGGAACAGATTCTGGGAACAGAGTGGTCTCTGCATCAGGAGGTGGTGAACAGGTTGTTTCTCATGTGGGGAGGGGCCTCTGATAGCTCTCTTCTCGACAAGGTACAACACAAAACTGGAAGTCTATTGTTCAGTGGTGCCAGACATGGCCGCAGTGGCAGAGGACGCCCTGCAACATCCATGGGACAATTTGGACGTAAATGCTTTTCCTCCGTTTTGTCTGATTCAGAGGGAGTTACCTCCCTGGCACAATCTACTTTGTCAACCTCATGTGGAGAGGTACCATCAGTCAATACAGTCCCTGTCTCTTCACGGGTGGAGACTCAAGTATCTCCTGCAAGCAAGAGGCTTTTCTTGAGGAGCAGTGTCTCAGATGCCCAAGAGAAAAAAAAACCATGACATGTCTATATAATCTCGTGGTTATATAAACAATGGTTGGTGTGGTAACCCGCCTCCCCCCCCTCCTCCATCATCTCATCCAGGTTACCCTTGTTATCCAGATCACAGCTGTTCCAGCAAATACACTGCAGGACTCTACATATATAAGGGGCTGTGTTTGTATCTTTGTAGGAACAAACAAAATGTTTATTTAGCATGAAACATATGGGAGTATTTCAAGTGGATAAAGTACTTGCTTTACACAAAATTATTCTTGAGTAAAGGTCTGTCATATTCTCTAAAAATCAACATCCACTAACCAACAATTATATTTATTTTAAAAATTATATATCCACTCTAATAAAAAATCAAATTTATCTTACAAGGACAAAGGTTAACATACAACTTCCAGCAATTAACAATATGTACAAATAAGCAATTCCTTAATGTGACTGACAAAACTCCTGTAGTACATACTTTTGACATGAATTATAGATCTTTAATATATAATAAAAATAATGGTCATGTTCACCGAAAGCACCACAGCTTTGCTAGTCAACAAGTACCAAGCTGAGCTTTCATTTACAATTTCCCCATTCTCAGTACACCATTGGTAAATAAACTTTAGGTCATGTTTACCACACAAAAACTCAATAGGCCACTGTTTTACAAGGAGTACATTCTTATATTTATCTCATTGTTCATATCCATTTTCACTTAAATTTTAGGTCCTCATGTTTACCACAAAAACTCAATAGGCCACTGTTTTACAAGTACATTCTTCTATTTATCTCATTGTTCATATCCATTTTCACTTAAATTTTAGGTCCTCATGTTTACCACACAAAAACTCAAAAGGCCAGTTTTACAAGAAGTACATTCTTCTATTTATCTCATTGTTCATAACCATTTTCACTTAAATTTTGGGTCCTCATGTTTACCACAAAAACTCAATAGGCCACTGTTTTACAAGAAGTACATTTTTCTATTTATCTCATTGTTCATATCCATTTTCACTGCCTCCAAAAGCTCTCTTTCTGATGGCGTCTTATTTCCTTCTTGGCATAGATCATGAAGATGTGTTTTACCCCTGGAAAGGAACAAAATTAGTTTCAAATTCAAATATGATTCCTAAAGAATATGACAAAAATTTTTAAAAACAATTTCTTCATTATATATAATTCAATTTTTATTAGCCCAGTCTACAGAATTTCACAAACTGTAGACACTCCAGTCCCAAATAAGAGATTTTGACAAAGGAAAAATCTATTTCTGAGGGAGGACCTGTGTCAGCCGGTGAAATGTCCCTTGAGCACACATTTCTAGGTATAAATATTGCTAAATATACCAGAGAAAGAAAGCCAACGGGAATGCTGAGGTTACTACCCTCAGAGCGATCACCTATTATGTAACAGGTGTCGGTATAGAGTAGGGTGAGTGAATATGTCACACACCACAGGACCTAACTGTAGAATGTCCCGATGTCATAACCCCTGCGAGAAGAGCGTTCCAACGGCAACTCACCCTGCCTGTACCTGACGACCTGAGCGCCACCTACCCTCATTCCAGGTTAGCACCCACACAACTAGCCTGGTATGCCTACTAGGAATTGAATAACCTGGGAGGGAACATCGGACACAGGTCCTCCCTCAGAAAATAGATTTTCCTTTGTCAAAATCCCTTTCTGAGCTTCTGACCCTGTGTCAGCCGGTGAAATTGTATCCGAGAATCATACCAAGCAAGGTGAAAGATTATAAGTGACAATTAAAAGGTAGAGATAAATAAAGGCAACATTACTTAAGCTAATTTAATTATCTCAGCAGAGAAGTATAAGTTAAACATTAAACTTAAGACTAAGAATCTCTGTGGACAAACAAGGTTCTGAACAGATAGTATCAAAACTTAAGGTAACCATAAAACATAGACAATTAACAGTACTTAAACTTAAGACTAACACAAAGAAAATTTACAAATCCACTTAAACCTAACACCGCCAAACAGGTACAATTATATATACATAAACTAGGGCCAGGATGAAGGCATGCGTGGGCCCAGGAGAAGATGGCAGGGAAAGCAAATGAGGCAGGCAGGCGGGAGGAATGGGGAAAGACTAATTAGGAGGAGGATAATACTCCCTGCAGCCACTGTAGGGAACTTCAGGCTTCCAGTGATTTAAGATAGTGGCACTTTAAACACTGATGGAGATTTCCAACCCGTATACTTTTTAGGTCATCAAAATTCCTTATTGTAGAAATAGTTTGTGGGGTTGCCCACTGCCCGGATATCATGTACCTTTTGGTACTGAATCTGGGTTAGCTTGTTTAATAAAATATAAAATCTGTTGTCTGATAGCTTTTTAAGGAAAGTGTCCCCACCTTTTCCCCTGATAAAAGAGGACCAGACAAAACCTGAGGAAAGTTCTCCTTAAGTAAGCCCTCCAGTGTAGTGACTGGGCACAAGGATGGATCCTGTGGAAGAGGAACACCCTTCCAAGGAGACCACCTATCCTGAGGGTCTTCATTCTTTGCTATGAAACTTTGGTCTGGGAAAGAAGAACTTCTCCTGACGGGAGGAAATCTAGATGATTAACACCTCTAAAGAGAGCGGACAGTTCCCGATATCCAGCACCCGGCTAAGCTAATTAGAACAACGTCTTCCTTAACAGACTCAAATATGAACAGTTATCATTATCAGTTTCTGATGCTAGTTTCAAAACATCGTTAAGAAACAAAGAAAACCGTGTGAGGACGGGGTTATGGTCTCAGACGCAGCACATGCCTTTAAGGATTGATGAAAAGTATGAGTCTGTTAGGTCAATGTTGAAGCCATGCAAAACACTTTCTTCAAGGCTGACTGAGCTGGTAATTGTAGCTGCCGGCTAGACCTTTTCAAACAATGACCTAAAGAAAGAGATTGCCAAATCGTGGTCATAACCTGAGCTTCCAGAATGTTTAAGGAAAGATGCCAGTTTTTAACTGCTGAATCGTACTGCCTGAGAGTAGATTCTCTTTTATCTGATTCAAGAACAGAGTGTTAACTGGGTCTATATCCGCCCCTCTCCAGAAATGGCGACTCTATAAAGTCCACAAAGCCAGGGCATTCAGAATTCTTGAGGAAACTGACACAGTCTGCGTTTGTACTACTTGTGTCAGTTTGGGTCTGCAACAGATGACACTTGAATTTCAGCTCCAGCAGAAGAGGGTACCAGCTGCTCTTGACCAATTGGGAGCTACCAGAGCCACCTGCCTTGAAAGACCTGAGTTTGTGCAGCACTTTCAGCAGCAGGTTTACGGAGGGAACAGGTAGATCCTCTGCCACTTGTTTCCAGCTAATGTCATTGCATCTGTGGCATGAGCTTGAGGGTCCAGGTTAAATACATAACAAGGAAGTTTGACGTTGTTCTCCATGGCAAACAAGTCTACCTGAGACCTGGAACCCGAAGGAGCAAATCCAATCGAATGAGGCTCTGTCCAGAGACCCCCGACTCCAGCGGAGTTGACCTGGACAGAGAGAGTCCGCAATGACATTCGGACCCCTAGATGAGTGGCCAGATAGGTGCCACTTGTGCTTTTCCACCAGAGAAGATGGCTATCAACACTTGATTGATACGACTCGACTTGGAGCCTCCCCCCTGTTTATACAGTGTACACCACCGCACTGTCCAAAACCAGCCTGATATGGATCTATTGGAAGGGTGAAGCCTTTCAGAGTCAGAAACACTGCCATTGCTTCCAGGATGTTGATATGGAACTGGCGGAACATTGTGAGACCATGTTCCTTGTACTTTTTGTCTTGAGAATATCCTCCCAGCCGCTAATGAAGCGTCTGTGTGAATTACTAGTGATGGAGGAGGAAATTGAAGGGGCACCCGATTTTGGACAGACCCTTGACTGTTGACCACGGCCGGAGTCTTTCTCAAACTGGAGGGACCAGAGACACCTTGTCCCTGAGTCTGATATTGGCTCGTCCTCCGCCATACTCTGTTTGTCTTTCAGTTTTGCCTTCAGCAGCAGATCTGTGACAGATGCACCAAGAGAGCCAGGATCCTGGGTCTGAAGTTTTCCTGCACTTGAGGAACTGCCTGGTAGCCTTGGCTATCTCTCTCCTTTTGGCTGGCGGAAGAGACAGTCTGTGTGAGTCTAGGTCCCACTGGATACCTAGCCACTGAAACCAAGCTCTCCGAGTTAGACGGGATTTCTCCCTGTTTATCTGAAAGCCTAGGGACTCCAGAAACTTTCGATCACTATGGCTGTAGCTCTCGGCATTCCCCGATTGTGATGCCCAGATTACCCAGTCGCTGGGGTATGCGGCTAGCATGATCCCCGGGACCCCGTAACTGCTGTACTACTGTCTCTGCCAGGCTTGGTGAATATTAGGAGGCGCTATGTTGAGTCTGAATGGCGACTCTGAATACGTTTGCCTTCCAGTTGAATCCTAGTAAGGAGAAGTTTCTACAATCGGGGCGTGATAGTATGCGTCTGAAAGATCTGTAGATGTGGTGATGGCTCCCACGAGGAAGTAGAGTCCGATCTGAGAGATTGTAAGCATGCGAAATTTGTCGCATTGTATGTAAAGGTTGACAAGACAGATCCAAGATTACTCTTTGTTGAGCAGAGCCTTTTTTGGGGACGCTGAACAGTCTGCCTTGGAATTTCAGGTGCCTCACTTTCTTTATGTCCCATTTTTGGAGTAGTTCTTCACGTGTCCGCAGGGCTGTGAAGGGGAGTTGGAACCTGACCCGAGGTGGTGGGTTCTTGACCCAACTCAGCAGTCCCTTGGAGACTATACTGTCAGGCCCACGGGCTGAAGGTCCACTGATTCCCGAAACAGGTAAAGCCTCCCACCTCGTGAATCTTCCCATTGGGAAGGGAAGGTTTACTTCCTCTGCCCGCCACCTCTTCCCCAGGAGAGGGACCGCACTGCAGCCCTGCCTCTGAGAGGCAGCCCTTGTGACTTCCTTGCATTTTTATTGAAGCCACAGAAAGGAACCATGGCTTTCATAGGATGGATTATACGGAGACGTCACAAAGGTGGGGAGGCAAGGAATGCTGTGCCGGCTGCACCAGCACAAACTGTTGGGGTTGGGCCTTGAGGTGGAAGGTTGACCAACCGGGTGAGACTGGTACAGCCTGAACTACGGTTGGGGTTTGTGGCCTCAAACTTCTTATACCTTTCCCCGACCTGCCATAGAACCGGAGAGCTCTGAGATTTTACGTTTGGCGAAATACCCACCGAGCGGAGGCTCTGGTTTGCTTCCGCCAGGACATTGTTCACCTCGTCATCGGGAATAAATTAGCCCCAAATCCAAGCTTTTCATGAGTTTATTGGCTTGTGCCTAATAGTGGCGTCATAAAAATATGTTTTAACAGTTGCGTCCTTGCCACTGTAAAGTCAAACAGGTCTGCTTGGAATCCACTTGGCAGAGATTTAGTTAAGACCTGGAAAAGGGTTCATCTGCATACAGCACAGATCTCGCCTCTGCATACACAAAGAGTTCATTGTACAGCTCAACCGACAGCTGAGTGAACTCCGGCTTCAGGGGCCTCCGAATTTTGAGGAAGCTGCTCACTGAAGAGTGGACACTGAGTCTGGGTCAGCTCGCCCGCCCGTAAGGTGGGCCAGACCGTTCCAGAATTGGATCACCGGGAGGACCAGAGAGGTGGGATCGGTCTCCCGGAGCTCTGCGACATCGACTTACCCTCATGCATGCCTGAACAGTTGCCTGAGCCACTTTCGACATGCAGTTACTATCTATCCCCCCAAAGAAAACATCGTAAAATTTCCTTTGAAGGGGGTCAGCTTTGTGTTTTCGGCTTCCCTCCGCAGGGAGTGCGAAGCAGAGCCGATTGAGCCTTCGATCCGGAAAGATGACTGTCTCCTAGGGACCCTATCTGTTCTCACCCAAGCTTCCTCTGTCAATCTAAGCGAAGCCTGGGTAGGGGATGCAGACCTGGAGGAAGAACTCCAACTCCCAGAAGTCTACGCGTCCCTGGGCCCTCAATAGTTAAAGTATCCCTCATGCTGGGGCATGAAGAGCCAAGCGCCAAGGGTTCCCCTTATCGAAAAGAGGAAGGCCGGAGCGTCCGGAATGGTGAAGGACGGGGAGCTGCACATATCCAGGCTCACGAGCCCGAGATCTTGGTCTCTGGCTCTGCAGCTTTTCCAATACCGTCTTCCACCTCTCGTCCATCTGCTTGTTGATCGTATCCAAACGCTAACATAATTCTGGAAATTGGAAGCAGGTTGACCGAGAGGAGCTGGCTGGCTGCCCTTGCTCGACCCTTTACAGAGAGTGTCACTGCAATGGAAGCCGGGCTAGAAGCCGTGACTTCCAGAGGGAAAGAGGTTGCCTTGGGGAGGAGAGGACTTATATCCATACCTTTCAGTGACTTTTTACCTTGGGGATGGTCGATGTTGACCTATCTCCAGGTAGGAGAACTCTGGAAACCCTGGAAAAGAAGATACAGAGGATGAAGGGAATTAAAAAATGGAGTCCACTCCCCTGCCTCACCCTCCCTACCTACCTCTGGTCGGTTCCACATTCATGGGCTCAGGTCAAGTTAATGGCGCCACTTCGCTGACACTTCGCTGTTATGACATCCTGGGAGGGCTGCGTCGCTTCCGGATATGTTCAATCAAAGGGCTGCCACTTCTGCTGGGACAGCCGCCTTGAACGAGCGCAGGGGAAGGGAGGCTACAGATGGCCTCCAACAGAACATATGGCCTCCCCAGCGGGACGTTCCTCCCAAAGCCAGCCACCCAACTCTAAATTTGTGGAGCGTTGTGAGGAGCTTGATTAACCTGAAAATAACAAGGACTAATTACCTGCACACAAAGACTTAAAATATATATAAGGGGATATAACAAAAACCTTATAAACTATCAAATAAGTCAAAAGCCAAGTGAAACTAAAGGCCATAACTTTGAAACTACCGACTCGTCCTGGAACTGCTCAAACAAAGCGCCTTCACTTCACATCCATCCGGTGCCAAACGATCAAGTCTCCACCTGACTGCACAGCGGAGGGGAGGCGGCGGGTGCAACATGGCGCGGGCTGGTGCAGCACTTCGCGGTGCACGGACTCCTGGCAGCCGTACCATCTGTATGGATCAAACTGTATATGAGTATGCTTAACTGAAGGCACGCGGAGTAAATCTGGCGGAGATAGGGCCTTATGCTAACGAGCAGATAACAGGTCATGCAATTGAATTAGTCAACGGAAGTATTCCGGTGAAACAAACAAACAATATTCATGGCAAAATAAGTTAAGAGGCATGAGTTAAACCGTGAAATAATATCTACCTTAACCTAAAATCATGCAACATGACAGAGGTAAGTTAAGTGACACGGATATAATCCAGCGTGAATGATATATATATCTTAACCCTAAAGTCATACACTTAGAATTAAATATAATTGCCATAGGTGCGGAGACGGCAGAAAATTCGCTGGATAAATATATGGAATAGCAGTTTTTAAATGCTGGACATGTCATTCCAGTACTGAGACCCTAAGAACCCGCTACCCCGCCACTGGTTGCTAGGAGGCGGGTGGTTCACTAATAAGGCAGTTCTCGTATGTCCATGGGAGAGAGACAGTGAGTAAAAAACCAACCTACTAAAACCACAGACCACGGTGGAAAGGCTAGCGACAGCGGGGTACGGCCAGTCAGCTAGGGTTGTGTAAGCCCTGAAAGTGTCGGAGTTCGAACCAATGAGGAAGCGACAAGCGAAACACTAGCGAGGTGTGTGACGTTAAAGCGGATACCAGGAGGTGGATAACCCCAGGTTGGAGACCCGGTCTCGGTCCCCTGAGTGCGGCGAGGACGGCGCTCCACACGAGGGGAGGGATAACACATCACCTGCTATACAGGGGAAAGGTGGGAGCATCAACGACATGGCTGTGTCCGTACTAAGATCGACTGAGTGGAAACCACCAGACACCAGCCTCAACCCCCTTACTAGGTGTTGAGATGTACGACCTCCCCAAGGAAGAAAGACACTTGCCAGGATTCTGAAAAGAGGTTAGGCTAAGCACATTGGATTACTGCAACCAAACTCCATCTTTTCCCTGAAAGCGAAGCCTATAAAAGGGAAAGGGAAAGAGTGGAGGAAGGAGGTAGGGGACTGTGAAGGGGAGAATTTTTTTGTTCAGGTAACGAGACATGCGACATGTAGGGCACAGGGCTATGCATTGCAAATCACTTTTTCTCCCTTCATTAGAGGAGAAGGATTAACAGAGAATCAGCACACCCAAAACATACGGAACGGGATGGAACAACGAACATGGCGCTCCCTTCACGTACACACCTTCCCGCGACTCAGCGACAAAGTCGGAGAAGAGGGAGCAGGAGTCAATGAGCAAAAACCTCATTAGCCTAACCCATGTCGATTAAGGCGAGAGGGTCGAGGCTAGTACAAAACACAAAATATACTGCTAAATTTAACCAACAACAATACATCAATACATAAACAACTCAAAATTATAAAATAATAGCAACTTGTGCTAGGGGTATATTCTGCAGGCGAACAGGAAATGGAGCAACCAAAATGGCGCTCCTGATGCCAAGCTAAGGTAATATTCATCCATAAATATCCATGTCATCCATTGTATCACAATTCAGAAAAACCGACTGTAAGACAGCACCAGCCTGGGAACAAAATCTACTCGGGCAAAGCCAAAAATTCTTTAGGAAGGGTTTAAAAGCATAAAACACGTGTGAGGCGCTCCCTAAAAGAATTGATACTAACACCAGTATTAATACCAGCACACTGGCCGCTCAATGTAGATAAAATTCCCCAAAATGAACCCTGAAGGGTAACGTCAAATGTAAGACAAAACATTAATGTAAATGACCCAGCGAAACCTCTACTGAACTGGTCTGTAGAGGCGTGCCCGCCCTAGGTCATCATGGCCAGATCGGTGAGCGAAGGCGTGATGTGACAATAATTATTAAATTAAGGGCCAAATGCAGCCTCGATACAGCTAAAACCCCGCTGGGAGGAGTACTTAACAGTGGCGGTGATTTCAGTGACAGAAGACATGATATTCCAAATTAACCGTGAAAAATACAGAGCACAAACAGGCGTGTTACTAAGCGTGCTAAAGGAATGAGGGGGTGAGGTGGCGCTCAGGTCGGTCAGGTACAGGCAGGAGTGAGTTGCCATTGGAACGGCTCTTCTCGTACCAGAGTTATGACATGGGACATTCTACAGTTAGGTCTGTGGTAGTGGACATATTCACTCACCCTACTCTGCTCTGACACCTGTTATAATGGTGATCGCTCTGAGGTAGTAACCTCAGCATTCGTTAGCTTTTTTCTTTCTCTGGTATATTTAGCAATGTTATACCTAGAAATGTTTGCTCAAGGGACATTTCACCGGCTGACACAGGTCCGAAGCTCAGAAAACAATATTTTCTACTGGTTGAAAAGCTGCACTTTGCATGTGCCCCACAGATCATGGGTTGTAGCATGCAAGAACCTCATTTTTTGTGAGGTTTAGGTTATGGCTGAGAGCAATCAGTTAGATTGGGAGGAAGGACATTTTATGTAAGTACTGTTATTGTATTGTTAAAATGATTTTTAAAAAACTTTCACAACAAACCCGACATTTACATTAACCCAAAGTGAAATTTACTGAAAGATTGAGTTACTGAAGAAAACTCCTAGAATATCTGATTGGAACCAAGGATCCAACATTATTAAAGCCCAAAGAATTGAGATTAGCAACAAACACATGGCTTTTTATAGCAATAAACACAGGCTCTCTGATAAAAATTGCCCTTATGCAAGGCTGAAACCCTTTAAGGAAATTAAAGTACGAGGTCTGTAAAGTCAAGTCCCCATAACTCTCAAAGTTGGATAACATCTGAGTGACCATATCCTGAAGAATTTAATCACAAAACAGACAGGCAGACCAATAAAATGCAGCAATGAATCTACCTAAGATTCGAACAGATAAAAGGAAGAATTCTGTTTAAGTGGATAAATTAGACTGTGTAATACTGGTATCCACAGTACCTTGCCACATACCTCTATACTGATTATGTAAGTTAACTGTATAGAACAGCTTGGATGCTTACTTGCCAAAATGGATCACTGGAAAGAAAAGCGCAGCATATTGCCAAAGCATAGGGAAAAGAGATTCTCTTTGTTGCTAAAAGTGAAGAGATGGTTCTAGTTACCTAGAAATGTCTCTTGACTCAGCAACAAAGAGCAACTCTTCCCTTTATTCTTCTCAAGTGATTATGTGGACTAAAACCTATTAAGTCAATCAAGCTCTGGACCATGGAGATCTGTTGCTTCTGTGATTCTTTTAAGTCCAGGCTTGATAGCAGTTATGATCAGGGGTTCCAGTCAGTCAGTGTCTTTTATTACATGCTTTTATTTAACTTGACTTATGTATCTCTGTCTCTTTGGGTCAAAACTTGTAACTCAGTTTTCAACCTGTTCCAGTTTTCAACCTGTTCCCTTCATCTAATGGACTTGAAATTTTGCATGGTTACCCAATCATGGTGACAATACAACCTTACTTGATCAGTAGGTCAGCAGCGACCTCTAGTGACCCTACAGTGACCTCTCCCAGTATCTCAGGATTTGTATGAAAACCTTAAGATTTTTCATACCTTCTTTGACTTGGTAGAATAAGTTAATAATTCTACGGATTTTTCAAACCTTCTTTGGCTCAACAGGACATCACATTCAATTTTTTTAGTTACAATATAAATTGGTTATAATTTCTGTCAAAACTAAAAAAATATAAAATAAAAAAATATTTTTTAAAAACATTTTTATTAACCCTCTAACGCCTTGACCTCTACAAAGCATCTCCGTATGCGGTGTTGGGGTTAAGCGCTGAAGCGGAAAAAACGTTTTTCAAAAAAAATCACTGCTGCAGCTTAGTTTTAAGATTAAGAGTTCATTTTGGCTCCTTTTTGTCATTGCCTGAAGTTTAGTAAACAACCATCAGAAATGAAAAAAAATATCATTATCATATATCAATATTGAAATATATGACAGCGCAAAAAAAAATTTTCATATATAATTTTATACAAATCTCGCTGTGAAACAAAACATTTACAAACTAACAGGATTTATTTTTTCTTTGTATTGTACACTAAATTGCGATGATTTTGGTAGATAACAAATTGTAAAACGATCAAAGCAACACAGAGAAAATATTATCACAAAATGATGCATGAATTCGTAGCGTCTGGACGTAAAAAAATGTTTTTCAAAAATTCTATAAATCGAAATATTGTGCTAGAGACTTCCCGTTTGTTGAAAAATGAAGCTAATGATTGAATATTACTAGACTGTAAGTGTTTTGAGCTTACGATTGCAGTTTTCGACCATTTGGTCGAGTTAAAATTGACCGAAAGTCGAATTTTTCTGTTTATCGTGATTTATATGAAAATATTTCAAAACTGATAAAGCTACAACCATGAGTTATTTTCTGTTGTATTCTACATGAAATTGCACATTTTCATATATAAAAGTTTATGTAACGACTAATATAAAACAGTGCAAACATTACGTCAGCGTGTGAAAGAATTTCTGAGATGTTCGGCGGTAACGCGCGGACGTAAGGAAAATGTTTTTTTCAAAAATTCACCATAAATCAAATATTGTGCTAGAGACTTTAATTTATTGCAAAATGAAGGTAAATGATTGAATATTACTAGAATGTAAGAGTTTTGGCTTACAATTGCGTTTTTACCATTTCGGTCGAGTTAAAGTTGACCGAGGTTGAAATTTTGGCAGTTATCGTGATTTATGTGAAAATATTCAAAACTGATAAAGCTACAACCGTGAGTTATTTTTCTGTTGTATTCTACATGAAATTGCGCACATTTTCATATATAAAAGTTTATGTAACGACTAATGTAAAACCATGCAAACATTACGACAACGTGACGAAAGAATTTCTGAGATCTTGGCGAGAGTTACCCAGCGCGCAGACGTAAAGGAAAAATTTTTTTTCAGAAATTCATCATAAATCGAAATATTATGCTAGAACTTCTAGTTTGTTGCAAAATGAAGGTACATGATTGAATATTACTAGAATGAAAGGTTTAGCTTATAATTGCATTTTTACCATTTGGATTGAATTAAAGTTGCCGAAGGTTGAAATTTTAGCATTTATCGTGATTTATATGTAAATATTTCAAAACTAATAAAAGCTACAACCATGAGTTTTATTTTCTGTTGTATTCTACATGAAATGCGCATTTCCATATAAAACTTTATGTAACGACTAACATAAAGCCGGTGCAAACATTACGACAACGTGTGAAGAAAATTTCTGGCGGACGTAAGGAAAAGTTTTTTCAAATTCACCATAAATCGAAATATTGTGCTAGAGACTTCCAATTTGTTGCAAAATGAAGATAAATGATTGAATATTACTAGAATGTAAGAGTTTTAGCTTACAATTGCATTTTTGACCTTTTCAGTCGAGTCAAAGTTGACCAAGGTTGAAATTTTGGCAGTTATAAGTGACTTATATGAAAATATTTCAAACTGATAAAGCTACAACCATGGATTGTATTTGTTGTATTTTACATGAAATTGCGCACATTTTCATATATAAAACTTTATGTAACAGCTAATATAAAACAGTGCAAAATTACGACAAAATGACGAAAGAATTTCTGAAATTTTTCCGAGTTACCATGGGCGTAAGGAAAAAGTTTTCAAAAAATCACCATAAATTGAAATATTAGCTAGACTTCCAATTTGTTGCAAAATGAAGAGTAAATGATTATTACTAGAATGTAGGTTTTAAAGCACAATGCGTTTCGACCATTTCGGTCGAGTCAAAAATTGACGAAGGTTGAAATTTTTGTAGTCGGCGTAGCGGTGCGTCCGCTTGGCAAACAGACAATTTTAGTCGGCGTGTAATCACGTCGGTGGCGTTTAAGGGTTAAAAGCACTAAAAAGTAAAAAATTATTTTTAGAGACACCAGGATTTTCTTACAATTAATCGTAATACTTACAAAAATGAAAGCATGCACACCAAACATGGAAATGCTACAGAAATTAAAAAAATACATATTTCTTTTCTTGCGCATTTCCTTGATGTTTTATTATGCCCACTTTGTAGACATGTTTAATTCTGAAAAATCTTAGTGTCTCAAAATATTTTCTATATAAATAACAAAGTAATTACATTGCTATAGTTTCTATTAACCGCAGCTAAAAATTTTGAAATTCTCCGTTAGCACTATTTAGTTTGGCTGGTATTAACCGCCCACTTTTGGTTATAAGAGAGCGAACAACTAGCAAAAGGGTTCAATTTGTTTCTGCCGGCTAATGGCTTTACACCAGCTTTTAGCAGCACCTCTGGTTTTGAAACTCGTCTTTCCTATTGATTTCTCCTATTTTGTGAAGTATTCTTGTTTTGATAGCCTTTTGGCATTATTAGATAGAGTTCGGCTCTGTTTTTTTCCCTTAATTGTGAATTTCATTATAATTCTAATTTTCCTTGTTTACCGATTGTGACTTTAGTTGACTTGTTTGCCAGATGTCAGACTCGAGTTCGACTTGCTTCAGTTATTGCAGCAAAGGCTGCAATACACGTTTGACTAAGGAATCTTACGATTCCCATCCTATCTACACGGATTGTAGGGGACAAGTTTGTTAAGAAGACTTACGATGTAATGAATGTATAGACTGGGACGGTAAGAAGTGGAAGGCTTTAAGATCTCATTTAAATAAACTTGCCAGAGATAAAAAGAAAAAAGCAACAGCCAGACGGATTAGTAAGTCTTTAGCTAGTCAGGGATCTCCTGTTGATCATGATCTTGCTATGCAACTCGCTCCTTTACCTGGCTCTCTTGCTTCCAAGCCCAACACCATTACCAGCCTTGAGTGTAAAATCGATAAAAGGTTCGAATTAATTGTAGAATCTATTGCACACTTAGCCTCATCGGTTAAGGTCCTTATGACCAATAAGAGTGATTTGGAGTGCCTGATTGCGCTAGTGTTAGTGATGTGTTGGTGGAGTAGGTGGCTGCCCATCCTGCCGATTCTCCTAGGCAAAGGTCAATGCCATACTCCCCTAATCCTGGAAGGAGTCAAACTGGTAACTGGTAACCTAAGGGAAGTCGGTGGGGTCTCCACACGGGTAGTTGCCCCCTTGGTTGAACCTGTTGTTGAATCCCAGGTTGCAGCCAAGCGCCACTGGAAAGGCATATCCTTGGACGTGCATCATCTTTCATCTAGCTCAGATAATCTTCTCCCAGGCACCAATGGCATTTTGTGGATGAATCATGCCCTTTGACAAGGCGTGCTGGTAATGTGTCGCGTTCTCCTCTAGTGCCGTGTAAGAAATTCAAGGAGCCTGTTTGCAGTTCTCTTCCGTCTTGCAGTCATTGGGACAGTCCGGAGTGCTTTCCTTCTATTCCTCCCTTGGTAGAGAGTTAGAGAGCAACTTTCAAGTGTCCTGCTTCTCGTAAGTGCTCTGTCTAAGACATCTTCTTAGCGTCCTCATGCATCTGAGACTCCTCTGGCTCCCGAGCGCCCAGTTTCTTCTGAGCGCCCGAAATCATCTTAGTGCTCGTTGGCTCCTTCTTGTGCTGCTGTGTCAGAGCGCCCGTCTTCTCTAGAGCGTCCAAGTGCCCATCTTCGTCCGTCCACTCGATGATTCATGGATTGCCAACTAAGATGAAGTGCCCACTGGCACCCGAACTTCCTTTGGTGCCAGAGTGCCCGCTCTCTCTCGCTCAGCATGCTTCTGCTGCCGACACTTTGACTCCTGCTGTTAATGTTCCTCAAGCCGTTGGGCATTCTTTGTGTCTCAGACTCCCGCACTTCAGGCTTTACCCTCTTCTGGCAAGCAAGCGCTCACCATGGTAGACCTGATTCAGAGCAAGCTTGACATTATTTTGAGCCAGTTGAAGAACGCTCCCAACCTACAGACTTAGCTTTGTCTCCTGTATCCTCGGATGAGGAAGAAGGTATTGCTCAAGACACTCGTTCTTCAGCTTACGAGCATTCCTAAGGTATCTTCTTGCTACCTTCCCGAATTGCTTTTCACCTGCAGCGCCTTCTTTGCCCGTGTCAACTTTTCTTGGGGATTCACAGTCTTCTGATTCTTTGAGACTGCCCAAGTTAGTGCTTCTTTTTCTGCTAAGAAAGCCTTCCAGTGGATGGCTAGCGGAGAAGAGGAACAGGTAGAGCCCTCTTCAGCTCCTTCTTCTAGATTTTCAGAGGAGGCAGCTCTCTTATGCCACCAGGGAAGCTCCTTCTTTGGGTTCTATGTCTCCTCCCAAAGAAGACTTCTTCCAGGCTGGTTGATTCCTCACGTAGATCTGCCTTTGCTTCCTTAAGATCATGTTCAGTTAAATAGACTCTCACATCTTAAAAAGCTTGTTCAAGGTGTTTGAAGTTTTAGAGTTTTCTTGATTGGGCAGTGTGCTCTCAGCCCGTAAGCTTGGAGACTGCTCTGCTGTCCTGAAGATAGTGCCTCCCAACTGGCTGAGGGTCCTCGTGTATCGATAAAGGATCAGGATGGTTCCCAGGTGCTTCCCTGTACGCAATGGGAGTCTTGAAAAAAGAGAGGGCTGTGATGTTCCCTACACCTCTAAGGAGTGACTCCCTTGCAAATCAGCTCTTCTGTTTTCCCCCACTGGATCATCATCACTGCAGTTCCTGCATTTCTTGGATCTTCCAAAGGGGAAGAATCTGGAGATTTCTTGTTTGGCCTAAGGGTGCCCTCTCATGCCTCCAGGATGCAGTCTCCCCACTGCCAGAATCAGCCCTTTCAGGGCAGCAGACAAAAATTTTTAGATCCCATTCTTGCAGTGGGTTTATCTCCAGGAGCCATTAGAGATCTCATCCGTTCTGTCTCTCACAAGTGAGGAATTTCATCCTCCAAACTTCTGTAGGAGCCAGCCTCCTTCTCTCTGGGATAAGTGGAGAGAGAGAGGGCAGAGCCATGGATTGTCAACATTCTGAGGAAGGCTATTCTCTCCCCTTCAAAGAAAAAAGCCACCTTTAAAGCAGCCCTCAAAATAACATTGTCAACACTCCAAGGCTCAAGAAGTCTTTGGCCCTCTCCCAGAAGAGTGTCGTCCCTTCTCAAGAAGGGGGCGATAGAATTATGAAATAGCTAGGTTCTACAATGCCCTTGTTTGCCCAAAGCTTCCAGGGGCAGACAAATTCCAAGATGAGTTCAAATCAAACCTTCATGTCATCCATTCGCAGAGACTGGATGACATCAATAGACATGCAGGATGCATACTTCCGCGTCCCAGTGACATCGGAATCAAGGAAGTTTCTGAGTTCATGTGTCAGGAACAAAGTGTTTCCAGTTCACTTTTACTATGTTGTAGGTTATCGGCAGGCGCCTCAAGTGTTTATCAGAGTTCTCACCCCCCTGGCAAATTGGCTCCATCTGATGAGAATCAAGATCTCCCTTTACTTGGACAGATTGGCTGCTTCAGGCCCCGTCGAAGAGAAATGTTTGGAGGACCTTCAAACTCTTCCCTAGCCCAGGCTGGATTGATGATCAATTTCAGAAGTCTCAGTTGATTCCATCACAATAGTTCTTTATATAGGGATAATGATAGACTCTCGATTTTCAGGTTTCCCTCACCAAGAGACAGAAGTCTTGCCTCAGGACAGTTTACAGATTTCTTCTTCTGGACCAATGCTCCGCCAACGAATGGATGAGTCTACAGAGGATATCATCAAGTAGAACAATTCTTTCTCCTGGGTAGGTTTTATATGGGACCGCTTCAATTCTTCTTAGAATCAGCTGGAACAGGAAAAATGCGGACACCAGTATTCAGTGACTCCAGAGATAAAAGAAGGATCTGCGCTAGTGGAGGTTAGAAGGAAGGTTGCCATGAGAAATCCACTCCTTCCATAGAGCCTACCAAGACTTCTCAGGCGCATTGAACCCACGTGGGAGCTCTGTTGGGGAGCAAGGAAATTTGAGGACATGGTCCCCAGAACAGACATTGTATACCAAATGTCAGAGGTGAAGGCAGTTCATCTGGGGTTACAATTTTTCAAGAGAACTGTGCAACAAGACGATCAATCAGTGCACTCCAGAAATAGCAATACTGCTCATATCTCAAAAACCAGGGAGGGAGGACACACTTTCTCCTTTACAAGGTAGACAGCAGGGATCTTCTGCTCTGGGCAGAGCAATTTCAAGTCAAGCTTCTTATGCGCTTCATTCAAGGGAAGCTCAATGTTCTGGCAGACAAGCTAAGTCGACGGAAACCAGTGTTCCCCACGGAGTGGACTCTGGATCCTCAGGTTTGCTCGGATCTTTGGAAGTTGTAGGGGACTCTGGTCATAGACCTGTTCACGACTTCCAGAAACATCGTCTCCCCGTTTTGCTCGCCAGTTCCGGATCCTTTAGCCTGGGCAACTGATGCCATGCTTCAGGACTGGTTAAACAGTCACCTTTATGCTTTTCCCCCTTTCAGTATGATAAGACAGGTAATCAATAAATTCCAGATTCACCCAAAATCATCAATTGATCCCAGTGGCCCCTTTTGGCCAACAAAGGATGCGTTCCCAGATCTTCTCGACCTCTCAGACTGTCCTAGGGTGCTACCTAAAAACTTCATCTGCTAAACAACCCCACTTCTGGCACTTTCATCAGGGGTTGTCTACTCTGGCCCTGACAGGCTACAAACTATCAGGAAACTTCTTAGAAAGGAGTTTTCAAGATCAGCTTCGCAAGCTATTGCCAAATGCAGGTGACAATCCTCTGATAGGGTATATCATGCTAAGTGGAAAGTTTTTAGAGAATGGTGAGGAAAGCGCAGAGTGTCGTCTTCTCAGAAATCTACAGCCGAAATAAACAGACTTTCTACTATATCTCAAAACCAATAGAACCTGTCATCCTCCTAATGATCAAAGGGTTATGGGCCATATTAGCTCTGTCTTCAGACACAGGGAGTGGACCTTTCCTCTAATCAGGATTTATCTGATGTAATTAGATCGTTTTGACATAAAGTCAGAAAGAGTAGCAGTAGTGCCATGGAACCTGGGCGTAGCTCCTTAAATGGTTGTCTGGCCTAATTTGAGCCTATGCATTTTGATTTTCTAAGAGATCTAACTAGAAAGACCCTCTTTCTAGTCGTTTTAGCAACTGCAAAACAAATCAGTGAGGTCCATGCAATAGAAAAAAAAAAGAGTGGGTTTTTCCCAAGGGAATGCTATCTATCCTTTCTCTTTGGGATTTCTAGTCAAGAATGAGTCCGTTTCCAATCCGTGGCCTTGTTCCTTTGCAATTAAAAGTTTGTCTGAGATTGTAGGCCAAATGAAGAAGAGAGAATATTGTGTTCTGTGAGAGCTCTTAAGGTTTTATCTTCACAGAACAAGAAGATTCGTGGTCCTTCAAATGCCTTGTGATGTTCTGTTAAGAATACTTCTTGGCCACTTTCAAAAGAATGCCCTGGCATTCTTCCTTAGAGAACTCATCTCGGAAGCCCACTCTTCTGTTGAAGATGAGGTTTTTCCACTGTGCAAAGTGAGAGCTCAAGAAATTAGAGCTGTAGCCACTTCATTGGCGTTCAAGCATAATTTGTCTTTCTCCTCTATATTGCAAGTGACTTTTTGGAAATGTAAGTCAGTCTTTGCAGCACATCATTTGAAGGAAATTGAAACAGTTTCACTTATAGTTGCAATGTTTGGGTCCATTTGATTGGCTGGTGTGGTGTTGGGAAGAGGCGTAGAAGCAATCCGTTCTTTTTCTTCCTTTTTACCTATATGATTTTTAAAGAGGTTGTTTCCATCAATCCTTAGAATTTTTTATTTTATGGTAGCCATTGGGATACAGTGTTATAAAACTATTAAAATACTGGGTAGTTATGATAATTCTTGATAATTTGATTTTGAGGTTGTTGAATTTTTTAAGGAGCCTGGGTGTACAGTGTACTCTTGCGTAAATGTGCCAACTCCAGTCCTTTGTTTTGTTATAGGGAGGTTTTTATGGTTTTATGGCTTATAGGTGACGTTTATTTCATTATACCCTGTATTTGGTTTTCTGCACTGCTGCAAGTTGGGCAGTTCAAGCAGCATTAAATATCTTTGTCAGCAAATTGGAATCATCCTTGCTACAAGGTGCCTCTGTTACTAATATAAATACGGCGAGTGAAATCTTGGCTTGAATTTTTACCTCAGATGTCCCCAAATGGCTAAACAATAAATTAGAGCGCACAATAGAGGCATATTTTAGTTTACCTTAAAATACCTGCATATAAATAGTATCAGCTCCTTATCGAAAATTATGGTAAATATGAAACAACAGGCATTTTTAATAGCAAATCCTTAATACAAAAGCTCAAAATTCATTACATTACTAATGTTTTTATGGGGTAGATTTGTTTACATGCATCCCACCTCTAAGCTAATTCTTAATGGGAATCCTTTGCAGACCTCC
This sequence comes from Macrobrachium rosenbergii, assembly GCF_040412425.1. NCBI lineage: Eukaryota > Metazoa > Arthropoda > Malacostraca > Decapoda > Palaemonidae > Macrobrachium > Macrobrachium rosenbergii. The sequence goes on from NC_089752.1 coordinate 25,511,763, forward strand.
AGAATTAAGCAATTTGTTGTTACTTATAGGATTTTGAGAGGAAAAATCTATTTCTGGAGAGGACCGTGTTTTGTTTTGTGTTTTGAACTACTCAATGAAAAGTCCATTCAGCACTTATTTCTATTTTTGGTTCAAAATACAAAAAAAAATCTTTTGCTAGATATTTAATAGTTTTTAGAAAAAAAGCATTTAGTCACAAAATGAAAATGCTGGAGTTACTACCCTAGCAGAGCGAGCAATCCATCAGATGGACCTATAGTCGTGTTTCTCTATGGAAAAGGGGAACTACAAAAAATTCACTAATTTCTGAACATGACTAAATCCTATAGAGATCCTAAGGTCAAAAAAGTCCCACAGGGAGGTGCCAGTAAATAAACCCATGTACTACCTGTGGACAGCACACAAAACACAAAAACGGAACTAGAATCCCAGGTCAAAGATTCCATGGAAAGCAACACCCGGACCTTTACTAGAATGATGTTTTACTATGGGAGGACATGACACATGATGGAGTGGGTCATCCGGGTGACACGGTCCCCTCTCCAGAAATAGATTTTCCTTCACAAAATCCCTTTTCTGGATCGGGTCCCGTGTCAGCGATGAAAAATTAATAGAGAAATAAAACATAATTCTTAAACTAAAAGATAAAAATTCTAGGGAAGAAGACAAGGTCCAAAAGAAACTTTTAATCACTAGTAACAATAACAATAATGTACAAAAGAAACTGATGTTAGCTAGTAAAATTAACATGACAATGTGAAAATATATAACAAAATATACAATATTGAAAACCTTATAACTTAAATGTGTCATTTAGACAAATACATGGATAACACAGCCAGGTGAGAAGTCAAGGCAAGCCTGACTGAAATGACCATAAAGGGGATAACTGAGGCAGTGGAGGAGGAAATGACTAGGAATCAGAAGGGGAACCAGAGGGAGGGACAACGTTCTACCGCTGACTGCTGAAATTTAAGAGCTTCTAAGGATTTCAAATAGTGACGTTGAAAACCAGGGTGACTTCCAACCGTTATACCTGGTAAGATCTGTGAAATTCATGTAATGAAAGTAATTAATGGAGTGGCCACAGCTCTAATATCATGAACTTTTGGGACTGAGTCAGGGTTAGCCTGCTTGATAAAGTAAGGATCTGTTGTCTAATAGCAGACATAGAAGATTACCCCTCCTTCCTGATAAAGAGAGCCCAGAAGAGATGTGAGAGGACCTGTCTAAATAAGCCCTCAAAGTATGAACTGCACAGGGGAGGTCTACAGGCAGAGGAGAATTTTCCAAGGCAACCACCTGCTGCAGATCTTCATTTTGGCCAGGAAGGTAGGGTGAGGAATCAGCAAACCTCCCCTGATGGAAGGAAGTCGACGTGGTTGGGTTCCTAGAGAGTGCAGACAGCTCTGAAATTCTAGCACCCGGCCAGGCTAACTAAAACAACGTTTTCTCAACAAGGAAAGGTAGGGCAGGATTGATTATCGATATCTGAGGCTAACTTCAACACGTCATTTAGAAACCAGGAAAACCGTATGTGGACGGATTACTGGCCTCAGACGTGCACATGCTTTGGGGATGGAAGAAAAGTAAGGGTCTGTGAGGTCAATTTTGAAAACATACAAGAACACTTTTGGAGAGCCGACTTGACTGTAGTAACAGTACTAGCGGCTAAACCCTTCTCAAACAGTGATATAAAAAGGAGATTACAAATTTATGGTCATTACTGTAGCCTCAGATTCGCTTAAAAAGAGTGCTAGTTTCTTAATTGCTGAGTCGTGCTGATGAAAGAGTAGGCCCAGCTTATCTGATTCCAGAACATGGTATTGACAGGATCAGCGTTAGCATCCTCTGAGCCGCAAAACTTCATAAAGTCCACAAAGCCAGGGCATTTTGAGTTTGAGGAAGCTGACACAGTCTGAGTTTGTACTACTTGTGTTAGTTTTGGACTGGGGATTCGGATGTAGCGAAGTTTCAGTTCTAGTAGAAGAGGAAACCAGCTGCTCTTTGGCCAGTAGGCCACTTAGAGCTACTTGACCCTTGAACGTCCTCAGTTTGTGAAGGTTTTCAACAACAAGTTCACTGGAGGAACAGATAGATCACCTTCCACCTGTTCCAATCCAACACATTGCGTCGTGAAAGAGCTTGAGGGTCCAGGTTGGGAGCTACGAATGAGGGAGCTTGTTGTTTGAGCTTGGCTGCGAACAAATCTACCTCCAGACCCGGAACTAGTTGGCAGATCCAGTTGGGCGAGCCCTGTCTGGACCACTCCGACTCGAGGGAGTTGTCCTGGAGAGAGAATCTGCTCGACGTTCCCGGACCCCTGCAAGATGGGGTGGCAGATAGGTGCCACTTGTTCTTGCAGGCCAGGAAGAAAAGTGCAATCATTACCTGGTTGATCCTGCCGATTTGAACCTCCTGTTTATGCAGTGGACTACCGTGGCGCTGTCCAGAACCAGTCTTATGTGAATCTTCTTGGGGGGAAGAAGCTTCTTCAAGGTAAGGAAGACCGCCATGGCCTCCAGAACATTTATATGGAACTGGCGGAACATGATGGACCAAGTCCCCCTGTGCTGAAAAGGTTGAAGAGAATATCCTCCCCACCCGCTTGAGGGCGTCTGTGTGGATAACCAACGCCGGAGGAGGAAATTGAAGGGGACTGACTGGAAGCTCTTGACAGTCGACCAAGGATGGAGTCGCTTCTTCAAGATATGGGGAATCAGAGACACCTTGTCCCTGAGACTGATTATTTGCCCGACTCCATACACTCTGTTGATATCCTTCAGTTTCACTTTTCAGCAACAGGTCTGTCACCGACGAACTGGGGGCCAAGACTCGTTCTTGGTCCGCCTAAAGGCCCTTGGTTTGAGAAACTGTCTGGTTGCTCTGGCATTCCCTTCCTCTTGGGAGGAGGAGAAGCTTGTGAGAATTCAGATCCCACTGGATTCCTAGCCATTGAAAACAATGCTGGGAACCAGGCGGACTTCTCCTGTTTACGAAAGCCCAAAGGATTCTAGAAAGTCGACCACCGGATGCATAACTCTCGGCATTCCTCGCGGCTGGATGCCCAGATGATCCAGTCACGAGATCGCGCCAGCGTGAATCGCGAGATCGGAGTTGCTGTCACGACCGTGTCTGTCAAATTTGTAAAAATCCTTGGGGCTATGTTGGAGCAGAAGGCATCACCTTGAAGAATATGCCTGCCTTCCGATCCCGGAACCCCAGAAAGGGGGAGAACCTTCGCAACCGGGGCGTGATAATGGCGTCGGAAAAGATCTAGAGAGGTGGTTCTGGCTCCACGGGGGCAATAGGTCCGAACTTGGGAGACAGTAAGCATCCGAAACTTGTAACGAATGTAGGAATTCAGGAGCGGACAAGTCCAGAATTACTCTCCGTTTGTTGGGACCTTTCTTTGGAACACTGAAGAGCCTGCCTTGGAAACTTCAGGGAGACCTCACTTTCATATAGCCTGTTTCTGTGGAGTCCTCCACAAAGTCCTAGAGATCCTTGGTCGTAGCCTGATAAAACTTGACTGGTGGAGAGGATTGTCGATCCAACTCCAGCCTAGGCCCTTGGAAACTATACTCTGAGCCCAGGGACAGAAGGTCCACCGAGCTCGAAAATGGTACAGCCTCCCGCCCACAGGATGTATGTCATCGGTCCTGTGTTTGCTTCCCCTCTCTGGAGCCTCTACCTCCCTGTTCCTGGGAGAGGATGAGGGCTCCCTTCAGCCCTGGGGCTTATTGCCTCTGGTTGATTGTCTGGGCCAGTTTCCCTGACTTTCATATGCAGGATTGAAAGCTGGGGAGGAGACATAGGAAGGGCAGCCAAAGACTGATCTGGGTTTACCAGGACATACTGAGGTGGAGGATGGGAGGAAGAAAGGTCGGGAAGGCTGACTTTGTAAAGGAACCTGGACCAAGGACTGAGCTGGAAGACGTTTGGCGTTTAAATTTTCTTACTGGACTTTAATGGGAGGCTGGCAAGATCAGACTGTTTCCCTTTTATAGGAGCAGACCCAGCGAAACGGAGGCTCTGATTGACCCTAGCTGCCTCAGATAAGACTGCATCAACTTCTTCTTGTGGGAAAAGATTAGCTCCCCAGATCGAACTCTTAAGAAGCTTATTTGGTTCATGCCAACTGGCTGCTGAAAAGATGTGCTTCCGGCAGGCCAGTCGGCATTGCAAAGTCAAACAGATCTTGAAAACCGCCAAGAGAGATTTACAAGACCTGGAATAATGGATCTCCCTGTAAACCAAAAGAAGTTGCTTCAGGCTAAAGCCCAGAGTTCAAGAGACCTGGCGAGCCTTTCCCTTAGTATCAGCCCCTGTTTTCAAGAGCGACTCCGGGATCTTAGGGAGCTGCTCACTGAACAGATCAGAGGCGCAGTCTGGGTCAAGCCGAGTCACCAAACGTATTAGGGGCTCCCCTTCCAGAAGTCGGTGCCTCCGGAAAGACGAGAGATGTAGGGTCATCTCAGGAGATGAGGAAGGGTTTACCTTCACAAGCCTGGCCTGATCAGGAGGCCACTTTGAGCGTAAGGAGAAGGAGAACATCAATGAGTGAACATAGTGAACACTCCCTTGCTGGTGGAGCTTAGTGTTCTCTGCGTTTGCCACTCGTAAGGTCCTCATCCAAGATCGACTGGGCAGGTCCCCTAGGATAAATGACCGTCTCATAAGACTTTATCAGACCTGTTCCAAACCTCTCCTTCAGCCTGGCAAAACCAGTGTAGGAGATGTCAGGGTCCGGAGGATAGAACTCTAACTCTTCCACTCTCCTCACCTAAACCCTCTATGGTAAGAGTACCTTGTGCTCAGGAGCATAAAGGGCGAGACGCCAAGGATTCCCTAGATCAAAGGGAGAGGGGAGAGTGGAAGGGTCAGGAAACAGAATGAGACCTAGAACGAGAACTTTGTTGAGATTCCACCTTCTTGAAAGAGACTGAAAGAAGAAGCAGACCCAGACAGGCTTGTTGTCTACCCTAGCACATCTTCTCAAATCTCGCGTCCGATTCTTTCCAGGAATTGTTCAAAGAAATGAAGTGTCAAAGAAGGAGGAGGGGGAACTACCTGACGTGATTGAGGCTCAGCAGGGGACCTGGAAGGGGAGGCTATACCGCAGCGACGGGAACCGTCGTCGGCCCGCGCCGAGGATTATATCGGCCTGCGGAGTAGGCAAGTTTCTTTTTTAACGGACTTCACCTCCGGGGCAATAGACCCAGACGTGCCCGAAAGGTATGAAGATTTAGAGAAGTTCTTTGAAGAAGCAACAGAGGAAGAAGGAGAGCAAACAGTGAAGAACCAGTCTCACTTACCCCTACCTGCCTGATGCTCTGGGATAATGCTCGAGACTCAAGGCCGAGATCGAAGTTCGCCCGGCGTCTTCCGAGCGCCACTCAAGCCGAACCGTCTGGAGAGGGCTGGGTCAATCTCCTAATCCCGGCAATCAACGGAGCAAAACCTCGTCGGTGACAGAAGCTGTGATCCAGCGCCCCTGGAAAAAGGACATTACAAATGTCGCCGAGTATGTAAGGGATTGCCAGCTCCTCACGTTAGCCCCAAAGCCGCTAACCCAGACTTTAGGGCCTGAATCGAGGAATCACGTGACTTACCCAGTCAGCCTGCCGGAAGAAAAACATTATGTGGTTTTACGAAAGGCGGAGGGAATCAAAAATGTAAACATTATAGTTGGCTAAGAAGGAAAGATGCATGATCACCTACAATCATCGATAGCCTGCTGCGTAAAGAGCGTAGGCAAACATCACATCCGTCAGGGTGCCAAACAATAAGATCCCTCGTGGACCGCACATCCGGAGGAGACCGACAAACTTAGTGGCCGCTGGCCTGATGGAGGCTGCGGAGCAATCTTCTTCTTGGCAGCGTACCACCTGTAAGAGTAGGCAGATTATGAGTACACTGTGTAGGTGCCGGAGTAGTGTGCGGGCAACACAGTATTAAACAAGTCGTGAAACCAGCCGGAATGATCCGGAGGTAACCTGAGTAAAATCTCATACAAAAAAGCAAAAACAAAAATAATAAAAATAAATAAAACAAAATAAATTTACCGGAACTAGCCGAGTAACATGCCTTAAAGTAAGTGACGGATACAAAATGAAATGAAATGGGAAGGTTAAACTGTCCGGAGAAAGCGTATTCGGCAACTAAAATAATATGAAACTAGCGTATAACGGCATCGATAAGCGCTAGAACACGCCGGAGGCGGAAGCAGGGAATGCGCTCGATAGAAGACAGATAGTTAGCTAAGGTCAGGGAACGTCAAAAGCCTGACACGAAGATCAGTCAGGAAAAAGCTCTAACTGGCAAACTTGAAGAAGGGACTGAACCAGAGTGTCGCTAAATTAAACGACACGCCCGGAGAAGACGTGGCGAAGGGAGAATGGAAACCCGGAGGAAGAACCCTGAAAAACGACCAGAGAGTGGAATGCACAATCTGGGCGTTCTGTGTCCTCCCGCCCACGCTGACTGAGTCGTTACCCAGCAAACGCCTTGAGAGAAGGAGAGGAAACGGACAACCTCCTCAGAGAGGGAACAGGGAGATAAAGATGGCCAAAGATGGTGGACAGGGGAGGAAGCTCTCCCGGCCTGCTAACAGTCCCGGAGGGAGGGTACAAAGGTAAAGTCACGGACCGTACCAAGGAGAGGCCAAACAATGCAGAGGAAGGGGGCATAGGCTATAGGCTAAAAGGATGGGTTAACAAGATTGATAACAAATCAAAAAACTAGAACTAACCAAAAACTTAGTAAATAAAAAGCCCAAACTAGGGTAGGCTACATGAAGCCTCTATCAGCTTAACCAAAGGCTCAGCTAGCCTCACGCCCGAAGCCAAACAGGGAGAGAAGCAACATGAGGATCCTCAGCTATTTCAGCTTAACGAGGCTTATTAGCCTCACAGAAAGTCGAAACAGGGAGAGAACATAGGAGAAGACCTGGTAAAACTTAAGAAAGCGCTGCATGGAAAAACGAACACAAAACCTTACAAGGGCATGTGAACGGAAAGAATGAATAGACCATCCACCCCCTTTTTTGGAAAAAGGGGGCAACAGCCTGCCCCAAAAGGAAAACCAAAGCTAACACCAACCCATAAAGTAAAAATATAACAATACAAAACAAGAGGAGGACCATACCCAACACGATGTGGCGTGAAGGAAATGGCATCTCAAAACAAAAGAAATATCCATGATAATCATCAAATATCAAATGCATCCGAACACTGGGTTAAAGGGAAAACAAAAAAACTTAAAAGTACAAAACGTAAATAAAATTCCCAGAAGCTAAGAGAAGAGAAGGGCAAAATAAGGCATGTAAATGAATTGATAAAGGCGAATAGGCTCGAGGGGAAGCCCGGACACAAACACCAGCCTCAACTCAAACAAAGGGAAACAAACGTTAGTCGATCAAAATCACTAATTAGACCTCATGAAAAGAAAATGCTCCTAAACACGAAGGAACCAGAAAAAGACTCAAAACAGAGTGACCAAGATCAGAACCACGCATGGGAGTCCACGTGAGGCCGTGAGAGGAGATCGGTGGCAGGTTATAAATCCTTTAATTATTAAACTAAAGGGAAATAAGGAGCCCTCAATCGCCTCAACTAAAAACGAAATATTGGTACTCAACTTAGGTGACGAAAGACCTTGTGAGGAAGCCATAATGATGCAAAAGGCAATAAGATTAAAGCAACCTAAAAAAACGTGAACGATGGTGCTTGCTGAAATGGAATCACGACTAGCGGTGTTTTGTGTGGTCCACGGTGGTACATGGGTTTGTAACAGCACCTCCCTGTGGGACTTTTGACTTTGGATCTCTATAGGATAAGGTTCCGTGTTTTTGTATTCACCCTTTTCCATACACTCCACTCCATCTGATGGAGCTCGCTCTGGGAGTAAACTCAGCATTTCATTTAGCTTTCTCTGGTATCTAGCAAACGAATTACCTAGAAATAAGTGCTGAATGGACTTTTCATCGGGTGACACGGGACCCGATCCAGAAATATAAAATGACATTTTCACTTCTAAAATAGTTTCTATATACTTTACCAAAGTAATGTGCAAGATTGGAGCCTTCCAATCCTCCCTAACATCAACATTATGGTGTGTGTGTGACAAATTGAATCCTTTACTAGTTGTTCTCTCTTACCTCAAAGTGTGACTATACTTAGCCACCTACCCCAACAAAAATAGCATGACCCATTATTTCAAAATTTTTATAGTTATATGTATATAGCAATATTACACGGTTCGGTACAGGTTCGCCCGGTTATCGAGGGAGTTCGTTCTGATATATTCATCAAAAAATTCGGCAATTTCACGATGCCAAATTTTCTGATTTTCAGTAATCAGCACCTCTGAAGGTATGTAAAATGGCAGAATAATCAATAATTTGAAGGTTTTTGATGTAAAAACTCAGTAATAAAAAGTTGCTGATTTTCAAGTCACTAGACAAGCTGCTGTAAACGGATTTTCTTATGATTTTCGGCGATTTTCTTTACGATGTTCGACTTCTTATTTTATCATAAAATGTAATTTTTAGAAACGGAACCCCGTGTGAATCATGGGATAAGCAACATCATATATATGATCTATATTTTATATATGATGCGTATATATATCATATATTAATATATATATATATATGGATGATATATATATATATAAATATATTCTATATTCTAAACAATCCCTGGTTGGCTGTGGGCTAGCTCAGCACAGGCGTCCGGTTTTGATCAGTGCCTTGAGACTTGGTGCTGAAAATCGCCAATTTCTCCATCTCATACGATAATTGGGTACCTTTGATGTATACCTAACAGAGGGATTGCTGTTGGTTTTCACCAAAAATCATTTATGGCCAATCACGATTTTCAGTTATCATTGTAATTTACAAAAGAACCCTAAAAATAACTGGGGATGCCTGCAAAAAGTTTCATATATAAAGGTTAAATCTTGGAGTTTACAAAAAGAGTGGTGAGTGGAATCTCAGAATTTGTTAGTCGATTTTAATTCTTACCTGTTATGTATTCTGTGACTGTAATTATAATTATACAAAATATAAAAAGTCTTTATCCAGTTTGTATGACAGCCTACATCCCATTTTATCATTAATCCGGTTTTAGAAAATGTCTGATGTATGGGCAATATTACGTTTAGCATATGAAATCTTATCATGCTGGGGACTCCTTGATTAATACAGAGCGCCAATAACTGAAAATCAGCGTTTTTCAGGCATTCAAACCATCTGTCTGGTGTTTGCACTTAAAGTGCAATTTCATTTTTCCAACAATTTCAGTTATCACCACTACACCATCAAATTAACCAGGTTGAATTTAATATATATCCTCAACCGTATAAAAGATGGGAACAAAAAAAAAAAAAATTTTTCTTAAATCCCCCTGTGTCCTGTAATACCTAATGTCTTTCAAATTTAATTTTTTGGCCAAGTGCGTGACTGGACCAATTTCAACGTCGACAAAGTTGTCTGTCAGGTGCCAGTGGCCTAAATCGTCGACTGTTTTTAACCTATTGCAAAAATGTATAGTTTAGTATAATTATTTATCATTATCACTTACCATGCACGGAATTCATGGATCACGCTGTTGTTTTAATCACAAGCATCACCCAGATCTTATCGATATTTTCATTAAAATGTTAGCATCATTATAACCATCGTCTAATCCTGGAATTCTTTAGTCACTTTACAGATTTTGCATTATGTGTTTCCACCTATTAGATTTACAAAGGCTTTATATAACAGAAAATGTTCAGTTCTGTTGGCAATACAACAAAATAACTCTTTCGCTTAACAACATTTCAATCAATTTGGTTGACAACTCCTGCTACCATTCTCTTTATTTCAACCTTAGAGTCAACTTTGGGGTGACCAAAATGGTCGAAAAAATGCAATTAGCTAAAACTCTTACATTCTAGTAATATTCAATCATTTACCTTCATTTGCTCAAACAGAAGTCTCTTACATAATATTTCAATTTATGGTGTTTACCTTTTGCTTACCTCCGCTAACTCTGCTGGATATATCAGAAATACTTAGTCACTTTGTAACATCTTTATTAATGTTTTTCTATTCTGCCATTACAAACAATTTTATAAATGAAAATGTGTTGCAATTTCATGTATACAACCTAGAAATAACTCATGGTTGTAAGTTTTATCAATTTTGACATATTTTCATATAAATCACAATAAGTTGATAAATTTTCAACCTATGGTCAACGGACTCGACTATTAATGTTTTGAAAAATGCAATGTTGGTAAAACTCTTACATTCTACTAATATTCAATCATTTACTTCATTTTGCAATAAGCGAGAGTCTAGCACAATGTTCGATTTATCCTGAATTTTGAAAAAACTTTTCCTTACTTCCACGCTAACTCTGCAGAAAATCTTGTTATAAGCCTGGCGGTCTCTTTAAACATTTGTTTGTCCATCCGAAAATGGACAATACAAAAAACCTCTCATTTTCTTTCTCTAAAGGAACACGATTTCAACCATACAATATTTCCGTCTGTTTCTCAGCATTGTTGTCTTGATGCTGCGTACAATCACCACTACTTGCATTGCCATTCAAACATTCTAATCATGTACTCATAATGTTCAATGAATCTTTTATTATCAAATTGTGTGTATGTTTCTGTTTGTAAAAGACGGTCCGATGAATGAAACACACCGCGTGTTTGGAAGAGATGGCGTCAGGCTCTTACAATCTCAGAAATTTCATTAGTCATTTGTCATAATTTTTGCACAGTTTTCTATAGCCATTACATAAAGTTTTATATATAAGAAATGTATTGTGAAAATTGTTGTGACGCTTGTCTTTTTCCAAAGGGAATACAAAGTACTTTTTTGTAAGGTGAGCTTTTCTAAACAATTTAAAATCTTAAATATAATGATTTTATATATATTTTTGGTACGATAATGATTTTATTCATGTACCACCTAATGTAGCCTACTGGCTACATTATCTTTACCTGGTGTGTGGGAATAAACCTGGTAGCCAAATTAATTGAGTTAATAAGCGTTTGTGAGTAAATCCTTGAAGGCAATACTGTATTACTGTAGTAATTTATTGTGTATATTATTTATAATACTGTTGGTTTTTTTCCCGGTTATAGGCTGTGGTTCCATTCCACAAGTTTTTGATAACCGGGAATACGGATATGACAATCAGTTATCGATTGCCCGATAACCGAGTTTTTGTGCCAATAACCTTCTATATTTTCTTTGGGTCAAAATCCAGTTTCTCTTCTAGAGAGTCCCAGCATTCGAATAACAATAGCTAAACCATATCACCAGATAAAGGGGACTTTTTGATATTACTTTTTATGGCCATGTAGGCCCTGTGTTAACTCATGTTTTGGACTCAGTGATGCAACTACCAAAAACTAGGTTTTCCTTATGCCAAACCTGTTTTTTTAGTCCACTAATTTTCTCTACAGAATTGGGGGGACCTTCACACTACCTGTCCATCTAATTGCTCAGTCCCTTTTCACCTGCATAAATGGCTCTTAACTACCTGCCCATGAGACTGAACCACAGAAAATTCAGAAAATTTTGTTTATTTGCCGACATAAGTGAAATACGCAACATGTTTCTGGCAGCAAGTTCAAATGATGGAAGAGTTCATTTTTAAGCTGTCTCTATGAGTTACAGGTTTCAATAGGAATATGAAAGACAGAGGCTACTGTACAGATTGTTCTGGCATAACTATGGTAGTATGTTTCCAACCCTCTCAGAGCAGAATCCATATTTGGGCCAATACTCCAAGAGCAGTGAATTCTAGGAACTCCCACTTCAACTCCTCCGATGGAGATGAAAAGTCTTACCTTAGAAGAGAGATCACTGATACCTGACATGAAGTGGATACAGCCACTGAAATTCCCCTTCTGAATCCAGATCTAGGAAGCAGTATTCTGTTTTACACGAGAAACTTCAAGTAAGAGTCTTGCCTTTCCCAAGCGGCAATCTTGTACTGAGGGAACACTGATAGGGTCCACCCAACCTCATCTGCAGTTTCTGTACCTTCTAGGGGGTAGTGATTTATCCTGGAATTCTATAATGCCAGGAAAATTCTGCTTGTTGTACTTTCTATATTGCCAAGTGGTGATGATACTACTGTCATCAGTTCATGCAGGTTTCCCTGATAGGAAACTCCACTTGCTGTACTTTCTATACTGACAGGCAGTGGTGATAGACTGCCTTGGCTCAATCAGTTCATGCAGGCTTCCTTGATAGGAAAATTCCACTTGCTGCACTTTTATATACGTATTAACAGGCAGTGATGATACTACTGCCTTGGGTCATCAGTTCATGCAGGCTTCCCTGATAAGAAATTCAGCTTGCTGTACTTTCAGCATTCCAGGAGGAAATCATGAACAGTATCAAGGATGACTCCATGAGAGTGTAAGTCCTTTGAGGACTCACTTGCTACTGAGCATCAGCATATAAAGAGATGCTGTCCATGATTCCCAAGAGGAATTCAGGTCGTCCTGGATATGGAACTGGGTGTAATATGCAAAAATTTCTCATCCTTTAAACTAGAGGACTGAGAGGCTGCACAGTCTGCCCTGGCAGAGATAGGCTTCTCACCAAAAATCTTAGGTTATGGGGACAGGATAATAAAAAAAACAAGCCCAAAAAGAAGTTGAATCAGTTGTCTAGATCCCCATTAAAAACAGAAAAGATAATAAGAGACAGCCTACTACTCACTCCCAGAGCTGCAACTGGTAACAATAAGACCTTCTGCACATCTTACAAAAGTCATTTACAACACACTGGCACCAAAGTATGAATTGTGTCTGCGATAGAATTTCATAAAAAACTAATGGCGAACCTGAGAAAAATCTAGAATTTTTTTTGGAAGAATGTGGAACAATAGGTTATCTTAAAAATACTCAAACAATTGAGACAAAAACTTCAAATTTATGATTTACTATGGTCTGAATATCCTGATCTTTGTGTTGGAAAAAAAAAAGCAAAATTAAAATGTAAGTGGATAGTTTTCCACTACAGTGACTGTACAAGACGTATAAGAAAGTGGAAAAGCCCTTCTAATATATTTAGGGTTTTTTAATGCTTTACAATATCACAAATTGTCTTCAATGGAAAATAAATTACTTACCTATATGCTCCCCAATGAGCAGTGGAAAATAAATAACTTACCTATATGCTGCCCAATGAGCATAATAGGCAGGAGTGGGTATTGACACTGATCTAGCACAACGAGCATAGAGGTGACACATGGCATAAGAGAAAGTTTCCAACTGATTGAGGGACAGGTCGTTATCATCCCAAAGTATACGATAATGCGTTGGCTTACTAGTACCCTGTATACCCTGAAATTATTCCAACAAATGCATAAGATATGACATTAATGTAAAAATTAAATTAAATCATTTCTGTATGTAACAGCATAATCCACCAGTATTCAGTGATACTCTCCCTCAAAAGAGATATTAGCAAAGTCACATGAAAAAGTTTACAGTCTTTGGTACCTTATAATGATAATTCTCTCTAAATAACTTGTTACATATATCAAAATGGATAAATGCAATTGCACAACAACCCATAAGCATGAGCCTCTATTTACAAAAACGTCTCGTATGCGATTCGGTGAGTTAAGCGCCCGACGGAATTTTTTTTTTCAAAAAATCACAGCAAACTTAGTTTTTAAGATTAAGGTTCATTTTGGCTCCTTTTTTTGTCATTGCCTGAGTTTAGTATGCAACCATCAGAAATGAAAAAAATATCATTATCATATATAAATATTGGAATATATGACAGTGAAAAAAACTCTTACATAATTGTATACAAAATCGCCCTGTAAGCACAATGGTTAAGCTAATGAGTTAATTTTTTTAGTTGTATTGTACACTAAATTGCGATGATTTTTGGTATATAACAAATTGTAAAACGATCAAAAGCAACACAGAGAAAATATTATCTGAAAATGATGCATGAATTAAGTAGCATACGGACGTAAAAAATTTTTTTCAAAATTTACCATAAATCAAAATATTGTACTAGAGACTTCCCGTTTATTAAAAATGAAGCTAATTGATTGAATATTACTAGACTGTAAGTGTTTTAGCTTACAATTGCAGTTTTTCGATCATTTCGGTAGATTAAAGTTGACAAAGTCGAATTTTTCTATTTATATCGTGATTTATGAAAATATTTCAAAACTGATAAAAGCTAAGACAACATTAAGACAACATGACGAAAGAATTTCTGGCGCGGACGTAAGGAAAAAGTTTTTCAAAAAATTCACCATAAATCGAAATATTGTGCTAGAGACTTCCAATTAGTTTGCAAAATGAAGGTAAATGATTGAATATTACTAGAATGTAAGAGTTTTAACTTACAATTGCATTTTTACCATTTCAGTCGAGTCAAAAAATTGACGAAGGTTGAAATTTGCTTGATTATCGTGATTTATATGAAAATATTTCAAAACTGATAAAAGCTACAACCATGAGTTATTTTCTGTTGTATTGTACATGAAATTGCGCACATTTTCATATATAAAACTTTATGTAACAGCTAATATAGAACAGTGCAAAAATTACGACAAAATGACAAAAAATTTCTGATATTTTAGAAGCTGAGTTACCCGTAGGGGCGTAAGAAAAAGTTTTCAAAATTCACCATAAATCAGAAATATTGTACTAGAGACTTCAATTTGTTGCAAAATGAAGTACATGATTGAATATTACTAGAATGTAAGAGTTTTAGCTTACAATTGCGTTTTCGACCATTTAAGTCAGTCAAAGTTGACCGAAGGTTGAAATTTTTACGTAATGTGCGTCACGATCATCACTTGGCACCCAACAGACAATTTTTAGTCAGCGTATGATCGTCCAGTAGAGCGTTTCAGGGTTAAAGTTATTTTTAATATATTTTGGTGCTATACAACTTCAATTTTCAACGGCTGTATTTCTTACCAAACCAACGAATGCACTGAGATACCACCCCACATTGCTCTTTTGATACAAAATGCCAATATTCGCCTCTCTTTTTTGTATTTTTCCAGCAACTTCCTTTTCAAGCCACCTTCATTTAATTCTTTATCACAATATAATGAGTTTTGCCTTTTTTAGAACACCAGTGGCACTAGGAGAGATGGGTTTATACCTGAGTAGGTTAACAGCATAAAAGATATTTCTTCCTCTAGAAATACAAACCTTGGCTCTTTACATAGGGCACTGAACTTCAAGTTGCAAATGGCAATTCAAACTTACTGACATGGTAGCTAACTCCCGACGGGAAAAAACAACACCCACCTGTCAGTCTAAACTCCACTTTCCTTCTAGCCATCAAGTTCAGATGTCTCTCTGAAATATCTGCACAACTTTGCTGTTCAAACTTTTTGATGAATAAACTTGAGTATTCCTTTTCCTTTTCAGATCTTTGACTTTGTGTTTGTATTATTATGATTCAACCCCATCGGTCAAATAAGCATGCTGGCAAGGAATTTGGATCAATTTTCCTTGCTAGGATGAATACTTGTTTTCACTGGGAATGTAGGAGGTTCTGGTAGTGTTCAAAGCAGCTTTGTCATTCTCAAATTTACTTTTAAGGTATGTATGACTTGGACACTTAGAAGGACTGTGTGAGTTTATTTGCCTTAGATACTGTAATCCTTCTGTTGTGGCCTTCCTTTTTATTCTTTTGGAGGAAGTAGGCCATACAGTCTTATTCCTCTGGTCATTGTGGCTTAGTCTGATACCAGACTCAACTATCCCTGCAGATGAGGTGAGTATTGCCAGCAATGGAAAGATAAAAGAGGTGTTCTCCTTTTCTTAACCTTCTTCTACAAGGGCTTCCTTCACCTCAACCCCACTTGACTACAGCTGTGCTCTTCTCTTTGGGGTAGGGTTGGCACTGGGTGGCATCTCCTTAGACTCGAGGTTCTTTTCTGTCTTGTCTCTTTGTAAGCTTTTGAGCTGGCATCAAGTTAAGTTCCATTTCCTAACACAACTCTTCAGAGCTGTTCCGAGATAGGGGCAAGCGACCTGTTCGTGCAGCTCCTTTATTTTCTGGTGTTCCCAGTCTATGGATTGGGTATTAAGGCAAGAGCAAGTTTGTACTGCTCTTCCTGGCTGGTCATATGACCACAGTAATAGGGGATCACTTCAACCCTGCTAACCACAATCCTTTGGGATCACATAGAGAGAGGTTTGCACAACTCATTCATTCCAGCCTACCCAATCTACAGGATGGGTTGGGTGCCCACAGGCTGGGAATGTTCTTTCTATCCATGGTCAGACAACCATGGCATTAGGGAAGCACTTCAACTTGTCTCACTGCAATCCTTTGGGATCATACGGAGAAGGTTTGCAAAACCCATTCAATTCCCAAATTCTCACTCTTGAACAGAGTTGGGGGGGGGGGAAGGGATGAGCTGGTAGTTTCCATGTCCTTCCATGGTTGGAAGACTGTGGCATGGCAACAGAAGAGCTCTTCAACCCTTCTCTCCATGACTCTTTGGGGCCACACAGAGAGGGACGCATGCATTCGCTATCAATAGACCCAATCTTTGGCTCAGGATTCTCAGTAACAATGGGTATCTTGGAGTTTTTCCACAGCCTCAACACCCTCCTATTCTGAAACCTTTGGGTAGAGGGAGAGGAAGGCTGCCATGTCTGGCTCTCCCCATAGGAAGTCTTGATAAGCTTCTAGCAGCTGGTCCCCTCCTGCAGATATGACTAACAGGGCTTATCCTAGCGGTGCTCACAACATCGCTCCCCCATTGCTCCCTGCAAGGTTGTAACCACTACCTAGGGTTCCCCAGAACCAAGGGATACTAGTACCAGCCTGGCTAGCCAGACTAGCTACGCATGCAGGTGTTCTTTCTCCCCCACCCGTTTTCTGTTTTCAAGAATGGAATGGAATGGAATGTAGAGTTTAGGCCAAAGGTCATTCAGTGCTGCACAGGAAATTGAGAAGGTAGGTTTGAAAGTGTAACAGGAGGAAAACCTTGCAGTTGCACTCTAAAATCATTGTCAGGAAAGGGTGGATAGCAAGATGGAAGAAAGATAATATGAATGCAGGTACAGTAAAACGAAAGAAAGAGGTTGCAGCTAGGGGCCGAAGGGACGCTGCAAAGAACCTTTAGTAATGCCTACAGTGCACCCCGTGTGGTGCACTGACAGGTCAGGGGTCCTGGGAAAGTGACAGCCATGTGGTACCCTCACCTAGATCGATGGTCATGCCTCTGGGGCATTCCTTAAGGCAGGTAAGAAGCTGTCACCTCCCTGAGATTATTGCACTCAAAAATGAGCAAATCAACCTCTCAAAAATGCTGTCCTAGACTGCTCTTAATGGGTTCTAAAGTTCTCTCAGGATCCAGTGGATCACCAGAAGGACAAGTTACCTCCTCTCCTGGAAAAGAGGAGCTCACACCAGACTTCCCCTTCCTCCTGATCTCATCCAGCACCAAACAAGCCTCTTGACATAGAAGAAAGCACCAAACAAGCCTCTTGACATAAAAGAAAGACATGGTCTCTCAGTTTCACTGTCTAAACAGAATTCCTGATCACCCCCCTGCTCCCATTCTCAGTTGCAAACAATTAAGAAGACAGAGGGGAAGAGCAGGAGGTTGCACCACCTCTCTCATACATCTCATACCTGCATGGGAAACCATGCCCTTGAGAGGTGGATGATATCAAAGGGAATCTCTCCCTTAAGTTAGAGTGCTCAGTTTGCACATCCTGTTGAGTGGGCTGGCTTCAGGCAAGAAGGGGGTTCAGGGTTTCCTCTTTAACCCCTTTAAGCTGAACATGAGGCAGAACCTGTCCTGTTCATCAACCATGCATTGCAGGTGAGCTAACAGGTTGTGTACACCCACCCACTGCAACTTAACAGAGCTGCTGGGGAAGAGGGGTACCCAGAAACGCAAAGTGCACCTGGTCTACAGACCTAGTACAGGGGGAACGAGGGGGTGATCATATCCAAGTGGACGTGAGTAGTCTCCCAAAGGTGCGATGATTAACTTATAGTGAACAAGCACCTCTGCTCTTCTGAAGTTTACCTGGACTTCTATGCAAGGCCTTGGACTCCCCTCTTCTCCCTCTTACTCCTCAGCAGAGGAAGAGAGTCCAAGGAAAAAGAGGAGGAGGAAGATGATAACAACAATGAGGAAGGCAATGGCTAAGAGGAAGAACAGAGAATTCTGCTTCATTTTCCTCAAAGATTTACCTTCAACTCTGAAGGACTGCTCCAGGCTGGAGCAGAAATAACAACACTTACAGGGTCAGCTACAGGTAACACAATGGCACTGAAGGATCACCTGCAGCAGACACATTGATGGTTGGTTCTTCACTCTTCCTTCCTGCCAGCAACTTATGGTAAACAACAAGTGATGGAAAACCTGGAAGATTTGACATAGATTACTCATGTCCCAACTGGCTTCTTCATTCTAAAATGAGGGACGAAAAGGTTTGTAGGACTTAGGAGGGGATAACCCTCCTGAAGGGGAAGATTCATGTGCAGGTGAAAGAAGAATAGCAGTTGGCGGCAAAAAGACACCAGAAGTACCTGGCACTGCCACAGGAGTGCCACCCCCAAAAAAGAACCTGTTGGAACTTCCTCATTCTTTCCTCCTATTGCTGTACTTTGCCCACTGAGGAGAGGGCCAGGAAACATATTTCACAAGGTATTGGCCAAAAGGAGCACAAGAGAGAATTACATCTGCACTTCTACCCAAGGCCTTGGATTTCCCCTTCTTCCTCCTCCTCCTGTGGAGAAGAAGAAAATTCAGGGACAAAGAAGAAGAGGAAGAAGATAGCAATGAGGCAGACAGTGGCAAAGAGGAAGAACACCGAGAATACTACTTCCTTTTCTTCTCAGGTTTGCCTTCAACTCTGAAAGAAGGTCAAGATTGAAGTAGGAAAAGTCACAACATCTACAGGGTCAGTTACAGGTAACAATGTCCCTGGAGGATCAGCCTAGGAAGACAAGGCAGCAGACAACACAGGTTGATTCTTCACTCTTCCTCCTTGCTAGCAAGTTGGGTAGGCAACAAGTCATGGAATACCTGGAAGATTTTACATTGATACTCAAAGGAAAGCCTGTCCCAACAGGCTCCCTCATCCTCAAACAAGGGATAAAAAGATTTGTAAGACTTAAGGAGCTAACCCTCCTAGGCAGAGAAGATTCAGGTGCAAGTGGAAGATGTAGTAGTTGGTGGCAAAAAGATATAAGGATTCGGTAGTTGTCGTGTATGTCTTAATGTGAGTGCAGGACCTTATTAACACTGCATACAAATGCTTATGTAACAAGCGCAGGAATGCATCATGCTTTAGTGTATAAGTATAACCAATTATTACTGTGTTAGTACTGAATCACAGGTTTCGATCCTGTAAGTTCTACATGTGGGATATGATTCCTTATTGTGTATTGAGCTCCAATGCTCATATGTTTGTTATGACTCCATTATACATGCTTTTGTATTTTGTTTATTCTTCTATGCGCACTTAACATGTAGCTGAGCAAATAAAACATAAGCAAGAAGATATCGCTTTATTATCGCCCTTCATCCTCAGACCTCTGACGAAGTATGGGATGGCCAAACATACAGGCAGTCCCCGGTTATCGGCGAGGGTCCGTTTCCGAGGGTGTGATGATAACCGAAAATCACTGCTAACCGAAAATCGGCGATTTCGGCGCTTTTTCTGTGATTTTCAGGGGGTTATCGACGCCGAAAAGCACCAATTTTCAGTTATCAGCACCTCTGTTAGGTATGTATCGGCGCCAATATCCAATTATTGGCGCCGATAAGCGGAAATCGGCGATTTTCGGCGCCGAAAATTGCCGATTTTCGTCGCCAGGCAAGCTCCATAAAACTGGATCGCTGTTAACCGAGCCCGCCGTTAACCCGGGACTGCCTGTATTAAAATACCATCTTCTCTACCACAGATAAGAAGAAATAACAAAAGTAGTCATGACAGAATACCCAAAATACAGATGTCATAACACTGGCAACAAAGTATGGGATGGTTGAACATACAGTGAACCTCGCTTTAACAGACTAATGGGGGGGGGAGGTCATCTGTTAAAGCCGACTGTCCGTTAAAAGTGAAGACATTTTTTTTTTCTTAAGTGACGAAATAAACTAGTAATAAAGGTAATAAAACCCTTTTTAACCTTACATACTACTGGCATATCTTCATAATAAATAGCCTACTCAAGGAATAATTCCATATCAATGAAATCAACTTTTACTTATGCAAGGCCAGCTAACAAAATGTAAACCGAGTTATGGTTGCACTCAAAGCACCTTTATCTTTCGGTAACCTTTCAGAAATTTTAATGGTACTGCAATTATGGTAGTAATAATATTTAGGATAACATAATATTCATTTTTCATTTGAAATTCATTATAATTTTGTAGGTAAATAACTGTTTAGAACAATTCAGTCATAAGAACAAGTATTATCGTATTGTTGTTTGTGACTGGCAATGAAACATCAGCGTAATGAAACCATTTTTACTTTATATATTATTGGCATATCTTCATAATAAATGGCCTATTTGAGGTATAATTCCATATCAATGAAATCAACTTTTATATAGATAAAAGCTGACAAAATGTAAACATCGAGTTTTGGTTGCGCCCACAGCAATCTTTATCTTTCAGTAACCTTTCAGAAATTTTAATGGCAGTGTAATTATGGTAGTAATAACATTTAGGATAACATAAAATTTATTTTTCATTAAAATTCATTGTCATTTTGGTGGTAAAAAACTGTTTAGAACAATTCAGTCATACGAACGATACGTATGTATGATAATTATCGTACATTATCTATCGTATTGTTAAAGATTTGTGATTGGCGATGAAATGTAAATAAAATGTTTCCCTTTGTCATTTCATTTATTTTGAATTTCTAGGGATACAGTAAGGAAAACAGCATTTGTAATAACATCACCTTTACATGACCAGTATTTCGTAAGTTACTTGTTGCAAAAGCTAGTCTATACACAGATGGTTTTATAATTTATCAGTTGTCTTATGCTACAGATATGAGATAAATTCATGAAAATTTGCCATAATTTTCGACCTCGTCTTATCTAAAAGTCGTCTTATACACGGAAATACACGGTAGTTACACGTAACTTCCAATTTTGCACCAATGCTGAGGTTAGTGCACGAGTAAACGTAAACAACTGCCACTACCCTTAGCTGGATTTTGTCCATTGAATCCGATGGCAGTTGGTTTTGGGTCCATTAAAGTGAGGTTTTACTGTATATTAAAATACCATCTTCTCAACCACAGGTAAGATGAAATAACAAATGTAGTTATGACAGAATACCCAAAATGGAGATGTCATAATACTGCAAATGCAGGTCATGAATTTAGCAGACAAATGAGAGCCTCGATGGCACAATCCGGTTACAGCAGCAGCTTCGGACTTCGTAGAGGTCTGGCGCAAGGTTCAAATCTGCAACCGACTGATCAGAGAGGCGGACGCTTTATATCGTGTAGACACCCGGATTATGTATGTAATCCAACGGATAGGTTTGGCAAAGTGCAAATGGGTGTTACAGACTAAATACACACACAAAACCGGCTACAACATCTTCTAAAAACATAACAAACATCTCACCGTCTCAAACTCTTGGCCTGCCAGCAACAACTTCGCTGCTGGGAGAAGAGGCGTTGGGTCTGGTATGATACACATAACATCACGCTACTGGGGTCTAAGCGATGTCAGGCTGGGCAGCCGATCCGAGACTACAGTCTACCCCAAAGCCAAATCAAAGTCCTTCAAAAAGAAGCATCATGCTTACCCCATGCAAAAATGGGAAAAAAGCATGTTAAAAGAAGAAGAAGAAGAAGAATTTAGCAGACAAATGGAGTCTAGCCTATGCCTATGACACTACACCTAACCTCCTAGCCTAAGCGGACGAAGTCTAGCCTAAGTCGAAGACAATCTCAACTGGGTGCCTTCATCACACTCAAACCAGCAACCCTACAGCGGTGCACCATATCGGGAGCACCAAAAGCCAAAAAGGTCACTTCAGAGAGTAAAAGGGCTCAAGGTATGTCTATGCAAATATAGCCTGCATTAGGGTTCAAGATAGGTCTATGAAAGTGTAGCCTACAAGGTAATAGTTGTGAGTGTAAGCACCAAAAGTGTGTGATATAAAGGAGAAACTGACTTGGCCTAGCTTGAATTTTATTAGGGATTCAACTAGTTAAGATATAACATAACCTAACACTGTATAGGCCAGTCTCGATCAAAACTCCCACTGGTAGCCTAAACCAAATTTCTAAGTAACTAACAGCAAACATGCCGCTAGATATCAAAAGTCTAGGCAGCTTTAATAGCGATGATGATCCTAAATCAGTGGGTACAAGATGGAAAATGTGGATAGGCAGCTTCCGTTTATCTAGGGGCACTAGGGAAAATAAATGAAAAGCAGCAGAAGCCTTTATTGCTTCATACTGCAGGTCTAGAAGTTCAGATTACAATACTTTGAGTCTAACAGATGATTCACTGCAGGACACAACTGAAGGGCTCACATAATATTTTGCTCAAGCCAATAAATACTCAGAACGTCATCAGTTTAAACAAGGATCACAAGAACCAGGTGAGACGATAGACACTTTTGTGACTACGTTAAAAAAAACTAGCTGCTACTTGTGAACTTATTGATCTAGAAGAGAGGTTAATAGAGCAAGATATAGAAAGGAGTAAGTCACAAGAACCTAAAAAGAAATTGCTACAAGAAAAGAAGTTAACTTGCAAAGAGCATTAGAAATGGCCAATTATCAATCATGTGTCATTGTAGGTAAGACTCATAATGACAGCAGTAGCCAGGTAAGTCAAGTAGCCTATAAAAAGAGTTACCAACATGCAAAGAAAGGGCAAACACATCAAACAGGTAAGCCAACTGTGTACTTACAGAAAAATCAAAGTCATACAGGTAGGCTACAGAAATCCCAAAAGAAGTCATGCTATAGATGTGGTAGACAGGATCATTATAGCAAAGATTGGGATAAGTGCCCAGCGTCAGGTCAGATGTGCAATAACTAGAGAAATCGTAGTCATTTAACAAGTCAACGTAAATTTGCCAAGCAAGAGACCACTAAACAGATCAGTAAATTCAGATGACAGCTCTAGCACAAATGAAGAAAGTACACATAAGACAACAGAAGTAGAAGAAATTGCATTTCACATTAATTCTGTGAACATAGATGCACAAAAACATCTTTTGGCTCAAATAGAAATAAATGGGAAACACATCCATGCAAATAGAGACAGCTGCAGATGTGACAATTTCTGAAAGAGTTGCACGAACAATACCTACTAGGAGATTCAGAACTGATGGAACACATTTTTTGGCAACACCTTTTTATCAAAGCAGTGGATAATGGTGAAAGTTGGCAATTGTATATTTTATAACCCTACCTAATTTTTATAAGTATTACTTAGTACCTAAGTTCAATAGTTCTGGTACTTAATACTTAACAGAGTAAAAGTATTTCCTATGCCAGAGCCATCAAAATTGCAGGTAAGGGTTTTGAACACAATAGTGACAGTAACCTATGACATCACGGGGCTCCACCCACAGTGAAGAGAAGTTTACATATAGGGAAAACATCTCTTCACTGTGGCTCTGCCCACTTGCTGATGACACTAATTGATATTAGTACCCAAGGCCAAGAGAAAGATAAGGCCTGCTTATTTCCCCCAAAATCCCCTATGTAGGCAGATTGTCTACCTCCTTATTGCATCAGCAGGTGAATTCTGTAATGAGCAGGTACCTCTAAGATACATCATTGCCTACGTAGTTACCCCAGGTGGGAGGTGACTCCATCCAATTGGGTAGACCTTGTCTCTCTTGGCCTTGTTAGTACCCATCATAGGCTTCAGTGATATCAATGATGGTGAGCAGGATTTGTCATCATCCCTTTGATTGCATATCATTCTCAATAATTTTATTACAATTTTATTATTATTATTACTATTATTATTATATTACTATTTTGTGGAAGTTTCATCGCAACTTCAACTGCAGTTGTTGGGAGCAACTTCAACTGCAGTTGTTGGGACTAAGTTGTTAGCTTGGAATTCTTCCATTTTCTTGATATTCGTATTGTTTCTACTTTACAAATAATTTAATGCACGTAATTCATCCACATAATAACCCAGTCTATAGCTCATTTGTTAGATCTACATCTATTTAGGGCAGGAATACAAAAAGACAATCCATTTTGTTTTACCTCAGGTTTTGACACTATAGCCTTCTATTTGCTGCAGCAAGAGATGAGTGTTGCCAAGTAACTACTACCCACTATAGAAATAATTACGTATTCACACTATAGTAAATCTTCTCGCTTGTATGCAAAGTAGCAAGCCGTAGCACAAATGCAGTCTTGCAACCACAGGGACAATTCCATATCCTGCTGGCCATTATCGATTTTGTTGAAGCCTAGACTTTGTAAGCATATTCATTCACCACCTACCAGGTGGAGGGGCAGGGCCTCACGACATCATATTATGTTTACATCACGAATAGTTTTAGGATACTTGTCTGTGATTTTCTCGGTTCCGGCATCAGCAACTTCATTTTACTCTATATCAAAACTATCGAACTTAGATACTAGTAATACTGTACAGTACTTGCAAAAATTAGGTAGGGTTATAAAATATACACTTGCCAACTTTCACCTTTATTCGATGCTTTGACAAAAAGTTGTTGCAGAAAAACTGTGTTTCATCAGCTCTGAATCCCTTAGTAACCTAGTGATAGAACCTTCAGACAAGGTGCGCAAAAGTTACAATGGTACAAACATAGATAGAAGTAGTTGGCTCATCACAAGTGAAAGTACAGTATAATGATCAAGATAAGCAATTTACCATTGACAGTAGCCAAAGGTTAAGAACAAACCTTATTGAGTTTAGATTGGTTAAGATGTATCAAATTAGACTGGCCTGATATTTTAAGGGTTACAGGTACAAAACATGAGCCAGCAGAGAAATGTTCAGCGTAATCTTCATAGTTACAAAGTATTGAAGATAGAGGTGGTACAGTAAAAATTACATGTAGTCTTGTTTGAAGGAGAATGCCACTCCTAGATTTTTTTGACCCCAAAGACCAGTTCCATACACATTGAAAATCACTGTGAAACTAGTGAAGATTGGAAATAGAGTTCATGAGAAAATGTAAATTATTCATACTGAGCACACCATTAGTTTCAATTATTGGAACAACGGTCCAGTCAAGGATTAGGTTGTGTGGAATTACAAGATAACATAAATCTGATATGAAAGCTCAACATCCATTGCCAAATCCCAAAGACACGTTCACAATTTTGCCAGGATGTGCAGTATTTTCAAAGGTAGATCTTAGACAAGCATTTCAACAGCTCTCCATAGATAAAAATTTCCAAAAGCTATGTACAGTAGTGTAAACACACATTTAGAGCTGTATCATTCAAAAAGACTTCCATATGGAGTTGCTAGCAGTCCAGCAATCTGGCAGCAAACAATGGAAAAAATATTTGCAGGTATATCAGTATTCATTTTTATTGATGACATATTAGTATCTGGTAAAAACAAGAACGAGCATAGAGAAAGGTTACGTGCAGTTCTACAGAAACCTAAGGAACATAATATCAAAGTCAACAAGAGTAAATGTATTTTAGAAGTTGACTCAGTAGAGGATTTAGGCTTTATCGTAAATGGTAAAGATATTCACAAGACAAAATATAAGGTAAATGCAGTATGGTCAGCAATGGTACCAGAAAATGTAAAGGAATTGCAACCATTTTCAGGTTTAGTAGCATTTTATGGAAATTTTATTCAGAACTTGGCAACAATTGCTCACCCATTATATAATTTGCTGAACAAGGGTGTTAAATGGAAGTGGACAAAGGAATCAAAGCGGAAGTGACTTCACCCACATTCCTAGTACATTATCAAATGGATTTGCCAATCAAGTTGGTTTGTGACACCTCAAACATAGGTTAGGTGCAGTACTAGCACATGTAATGCCTGAGAGTACAAAAAACCTACTGCTTTTGCCTGTAGAGTATTAAACAAAGCAAAGAGAAACTACTCATAAAGCAAAAAGGAAGTATTAGCATTAGTGTATGGAGTAAAGAAGTTCCATATGTATCTCTATGGTATGAAAAAGTTCACATTAATTACAGACACAAACCATTACTGATGATTTCAAGTCCAAAGGCAAGCTTACCTACATTAGAAGCTCCAAGACTACAATGTCGGCCAATTACATTAGTTGCATATGATTATAACAGTACAGACCAACATGAAAGATGGGGTAATGCAGACGCTTTGTCAAAATTGCCTATAAAAAAGCACCAGAAGAACATGATGGAAGTATTTTTTTAATTTCTGCATATAACTTAATTATTACAGCTAAGGAAATAGCACAAGGTACAATAAAAGACCCAGTACTCTCAAAAATAGTAGAGTTTATTTACTGGAAGAGATATTTGTCCAAATAATGCCAATTTAAAGCATACAAACACATTTGGAATGAATCAAGTGTCACACAGATTGTATTCTGAGAGCATCAAGAGTAGTGATTCCATATGCATTAAGAAGTAGAACTCTATGCGAAATACACACACACCACCAAGGTACTGTGAGGTCTACCAAGGTACTGAGAGGTCTAAGTCAACTGCTAGAACTTATGTTTGGTGGTCTGGTGTTGATAGGGACACTGAAAATTTGGTTAAGAAGTGTATTAATTGTGCAGTGCAACAAAATAATCCAAAACCAACAAGAATGCACCCATGGGAATTACCCAAATACCCATGGAAACATGTGCATATATCTTTTGCAGGTCCATTTTTGGGATATTCATATCTGATATTAGTAATGTATATAGTTAGTGGCCAGAAGTTATACCAATGCAAACATCATCATCAGCAGTAACTACAAAATCACTCATGCAAATCTTCACAACCCATGGTTTGCCAGAAAGAATAGTAACAGACATTGATCCACAGTTTACTGCAGAAGAGTTTAAAGAATTTCTAAATTTAAATGGTATACAACATACTTTATCAGCGACTTACCATCCAGCAACAAATGGTGAAGCAGAAAGATTTGTTGAAACATAATATGAAGTGTAGACAAGCAAACTAGTATGTAGCATCTCATATTGCAAAGTTCCTATTATCCTATAGAACAACCGCACATAGCACAATGGGTGTAGTACAGTCATATTTGTTGATGGGCAAGAGGGTTAGGAATAAGTTGGTTCTTATATATCCTAGCTTGCAGAGTCAGTCAGAACAGAAAGGTTATGATCAAGTAAAAAAAATCCTGAGGTAAGCCATTTCACTCCTTCAAGTCATGTTATGGTAAGGTCATACAATACACCAGAAAAATGGGTACAAGGATAAATTGTCAGGAATATAGGAAATTTACATTATGATGTTAATGTCGGTGGAAAGATTGTAAAATGTCATGTTGATCAGTTGCAGTCATTCAGTACAAATAACACAGAAGTACAAGATTCAAATACCTCAGACTTAATTAACTCAAATGTACGAACTTCTCACCAAGACGTTGAACCACCAACTGTAAATACAGAAGAAAATCTTGCACAAGCTCAGAACACACCTATAATACTTCCTAGAAGAATGAGTACAGGAAAACCACCTGAAAGATTAGACTTGAAAGTCTTGAGAAACAGTTGTTTCTTAGTCACATGTAAAGGGGGAGGAGACTGTCATGTATGTCTTAATGTAAGTGCAAGACCTTATGTAACGCTGCATGCAAATGCTTATATAACAAGCGCAGGATTGCATCATGCTTTAATGTATAAGTATAACCAATTATTATTGTGTTAGTACTGAATCCAACATACAGGCTTCGATACTGTAAAGCTGTACCTCATATATGTAGGATATGATTCCTTATTGTGTAATGAGCTCCGATGATCATGTTTGTTATGTTATGATTCCATTATACTGTATACGTTTTTGTATTTTGTATATTCTTCTATGCCCGCTTAACATGTAGCTGAGCAAACAAAACATAAGCAAGATGATATCACTTTATTATCCCCCTTCATCTTCGGACCTCTGCGACGAAGTATGGGATGGTCGAACATATATTAAAATATCTGTACCATCTTTTCTACCACAGGTAAGAAGCAATAACAAATGTATTTATGACAGAATACCCAAAACAGAGATGTCACAACACTAGTGTCACAAGTGCTGTTCCCTGAAGACCCACATGAGAGGGCCAAGAAACATTTCAAGGGCATCAGGAGGCAATGAGTACACTCTCTGCCTCTACAATAAACTCAGAACTCATGTTGGTCTACAGATATGGAAGACATTAAGGAACCGCAAGCATGCCCATGACCTTCACATTGGCATTTAGTCATGTTTCTTCTCCATCTCGAGAAAAACAAAACCCCCAGACATACATAAAAGCAAAATAAATAAACAAGGCACACGGAGGAGAAAGGTGAGTGAGGTTTACCCCCTCTCACCCATCATCTCCACCAGTTAACTGCCATGTTACTAAAATTCAATGGCCATTCTAGCTTGTGCCAGAGGATACTAATATAAAAGGCAATGGTTCTATCCCCATAGGAAAAAAAATATCTAGCTATTGATTTCACATTGTTTATATTTTTAAAACAGTTTACTGCTCTATTTCTTTACTACTCTCAACTGAATTTTACTGTATTTCCTTTAGCTTTTTTTGCATCAGCAAAATGACCCTTGTTTCTGTAGTAATTTCTTATTAATCAAAACCTAAGTTTGTTCCCTATAACTGTATGCAAATTCAGAATAAGGAATACATATCATAATATTCTTGTACTTTTGCACTCTTACCTTCAAGCACATTGGGTACAAACTATATTATTGCATAAGATAAAGCTTACTTCTCACCCAGTATAATAGGAAGACATGATATCTTCAGGATTCTATGTTAGATCTAAGGGTTTGTTTATAAGAAATAAACTTGAAGATCAAGCACCTACTCCTAACCCCACTCACTGTAAGGGCTTTGTTATGGTCCCATTAATGAACCTATCTCTTGGTTGCAACAGAAAATGTTCTATGATTCTACTTCTTGTTTCTTGGTATATGTGATCCATCAACTCATTTGGAGAATGAAAAAACTTTGGAGAAATAAAAATAAAAGGCTAGCTAAAGTCCATTTGGGCATGGCCAAGATGATTTTCTTTTGTGGGGAGAAGGGTTACTCAAGTTCAAAAAAGAATCCTCAACCTACTACAGTATTACCTTTCTGTTCCCGCAAGATGGTAAAACCTGAAGCCATTTTTTCACCTCTATCCTTCATAAAGTTTGCCAAGCTTCAATGCAATGCTTCTTTTATTGTCAAGACTCACTAAATATGGATAGCATATATTCTTTTCATTCTGGTGCCCATGATTTAACCCACATCTATTGTTAAGTGTCTTGCCCATCTACCAAAGGCCTCCACTAATAATTAACATTGGTTGCATCTGTTTCTCATTTTTGTATTTGGTAAGTAAAAATATGAATCCTCTTGCACATTGTTGAACAATCTTCAGTTATTTCAGGCTTCATATTCATTGTACTGTAATTGTGCTTTCCCAAAAATTATGATCAATTAACTGCAAAGTTTAACTTTGACAGCAAAACATAGGAGCTTTGAAATAAATATCAATAAGCTTTCAAAGGAAACCCTCCTACAGTGTCCTCTCTTAAGAAACAAGTGGATTTTTTCATGTGCATTGGATGGGAACTTCACACAGAGTACACGAGGTAAGGATGATAAGGTCCATCATCATCTAACCCAATTAAGGAAAGAACATGTATGATGATGAAGAGTACCAAGAAGTGTCTCTACTTCACAAAATTTAAGTCTTTCCTATCCAAGTTGATCTGGCTTTAAGTTAAGGTTCTACAAGTCAATAAAGTCAGATTCTGCCTTTACACCATTCTCTGGTGCCATTTCCTTGCCACCACTAATGTTACTACAAAGAAATTAATATTTTAAGCTACACAATAAAGGGACTGGTCAGATGTACTGGTTCTAGATTTATGGAATGTACAATGTACTGCTACTAAGAGTATCAAAGACTAATCACACAATCAAATTACTTTGTTTTGGTCCCCTTTAGTCCAGATAACCTTGGCTTATACTTAACCTGAAAGTTTTGAAGTGGATTCACTATCCCTAACTAATAAAAATAACTTCAAATTAAGTATATTTTGATGTAGCTATGATTTCTGACAACAAAAATTAAACTGTGTAAAAATTAATTAACATGTAAAACAAAATGAAAATCCTCTTTACCTCATGTGAGCAGAGGAAAAAATCAATATCAGTAGGGTGTGTGACTTCAGTGTCCACCACTGTTCCTGGAGGAACATTCTTGCACCGGCCAACGCCTTCTCTTTCATTAACTGGAAAGAACCTTTAAAGAGAAAAATGGCACATCAATACACATTCTCCCTCATACAGGTCTAATCTAAATTAACATCTAGATGAAAATTTTCAACTAAATAATACCACATATATCTAAAATAGCTATATGCTATTTCATGGACACTGTCTACTTGGGTCTATAAAGGACAACTCCAAAGCATTCTGGAAATAGATAACCGACATGCTCACTACAATGCAGTGTGACAGCCTATGCACAAAATAAGAATGTTCAAGATCACCACTGAGTCATGGGTTACAGATGTTAGGGTGAACATACTACTCTTAAACCACAGTATGTATTACAATATTACTTACTTACTTAACCCTGTAACATGTGTCTGTTACTTTTAGTGTGATTCTGAATACAGGATGGTAACATTCACCAATTTATTAGTACTAAGAATGGTAATATGGGTACAAAGCTCTTCCTTCCAAATTTTCTTTTCACTAGTTAAACATTTTATACTGCCTGCTCCATAATTTCAATTAATCAGTCAGTCAACATATGGATGATAATTGCATAGAGGAGAAGTTACAAAGGATAGGGCTAATATGACAAAAAATATACCTCTTTTATTTTATAATAATAACAGATGAAGACATAAATTCACATGAGCACAAACACTTAAGAGAATATTCGCCAAGAAAACTAAAGAGCTGAACACAATTGAAATAAACAATAGAGTAACAGAAAGCTTATCTAAATTAACACACACTTGTAATTCTGATGAAAATATAATACAGACCAGGATAATACAGTATTAGGTAATAAGAGTAATACTGTACTTAAAAAAAAAAAA
Organism: Macrobrachium rosenbergii; assembly: GCF_040412425.1. NCBI lineage: Eukaryota > Metazoa > Arthropoda > Malacostraca > Decapoda > Palaemonidae > Macrobrachium > Macrobrachium rosenbergii. The sequence continues at coordinate 25,543,026 of NC_089752.1, forward strand.
AAAAGAAAGAACCTGTGAGTACTCTTCGATTTTGTAGTTTTATTCTACTGAAGTGCAACAGCAAAGAGCATCAGAAACAATTACAATGTAATACAGTGATCAATTAAACATGATACAGAAATGTAAGCCATTCTCAATAACGGTACACCAAAAATGTGCATTTTAAATATCTTTAATGTAGTGATACCATCAACAACTTGGAACCAGATATCAAAGTACCATAAAATTCTAATTAAGACAAGTATATAGGCACTTTACTGTGTTTTGCTTTTTCCAAGGTGCTGTATCCCTCAAAAAGCTTCAAAAGAGCAAACACTTACCTGAACTTCCTGTTGATTTTTGAGGAATTATGTAAATACCTTGACCCTTATTACAATATTAATTATTATGATCCTTTAAGAGATTTACTTTTGACAGACAATATGTATAAATTATATTTATCTTTGCATGAGTAATACAGATTACTGTATATTGTAATTATCACAAGGGTAAGAATGACGTGAGAGTACATTGTCATAAAAAATGTCAAAATTAATTTTAGAAAATCATGAAAGGTCAAAAGTTGTGCTTCAATTTAAATACACTTACTATGAAAAATATGTTATGTGTTGCACAGACAAAAGGTATATGTTTAATTACGATAATCACATTATGGAAATATTTCACACTGAAGATCAATATTACAAAGGAAAAAATTATTTTCACACTTACCTGGTGTGATGCCTTTTTTGCACTACAATGAAAGTGATGCCAGGTTCATAACCCTCCTCCAAGGCGGTACAAGCTTCACGCATTGCTCTTAGTTCATAAGCAAGAACTTCTAAAAACTGGGATTCACTTACACCATCTCGGTACATAATAATTCTCTCAGGCTTAAAGCGAGTAGCATAAAAAAATGATTTCAAAAGGCTTCTGCAAGAAATACAACAAAATCAAATTAGAAATTCTAAACTTCTATAATAAGGAAAATTGCAAAAGTTAAAATTTTGAAAAAAGAAATATACATTGTGAAATAGTAATCAAACAAAACTTTACCACATACAGATTTATGACAGCATAATAGTGACATAAAAATTAGAAACTTTATTTTCATTAATACAAACCTACTGCATTAAGAACAAGAGAGATGTAGTTGAAGGCAGGTAAAATCTCTCTGGATCATCACCTCTCACATTTTGTGTGTAAAACTTAAAAATAAAGCACCAAGTGGTGGGATCTGAAGGCCCACACTGAATAAGTGTATTTATGATACCCAAAAAAATAATTTTATATAATAAAGGCTGACTTGTTATTCATAAGATAAGTGAGATGAGTTAAGATCCTCTAAACTGATTAGATCATGGACCAGATTTTTGAGATCGTCTCTCCCAATTACAAATGCAATAATAAATCTGACCTGGTAATTCATAAGATAAGTGAGATGAGTTAAGATCCTCTAAACTGATTAGATCATGGACCAGATTTTTAAGGATACGTCTATACGAATTACAAATGCACAATAAGGAAATCGACCTGGTAACCCAATCATTAATTGGCTGCTAATGATTTTCTTCCAAAGAAATACAATGTAACTGTGGATTTTACCATTCAAAAATGCACTCTAGAAAAAATTTTCAAGTCTACATATTAGAAAGTTTACCCAAGTAGAACAATCTTTTAGAATTTTAAAAACTGATCAAGAATGCCTTAGTAATAAACACTATAAAAGTAAACTTACTTTGTCATTTCTTTCATATTCTCAATCATTTCCTTTCGTGATGTCTGGGGACAGACTTCAACAGCATATCTGGATGCAAATTTATCCAGTGAACCCACTACTGCAGCTATGGAGGGAGTTCCACTTTTATCAGAGGCTGGAGCATGGTTCACATCCGCTCCCATAATCATAACAGGTCTGTCAAGGATCTTGAATACAAAAAGAAAATTGTCATATTTTAGAATAACATGAACAATTAAATAACCAAATCTACAACAAAATGTTATTCATCCGAGTTTTCCTAAAATCATACATAAATGCCATATTTCCCAGTGTCAAAGATTTTTTTTTTAATTAAGTCTTAGAAATTTACTTTGCATTCCAGAAGCAGAACATTAAGTTTTTCGTAGGCCTATCCTAACCACAGAGGAAGGTTACCTTTGCTAGATAGTAATCAGAACTCCTGTATATGACCTCTGAATAAATGGTACAAATTATACTTGGTTAAAATAATTAATAAACAAATATCATAAAAAATTAATCACAGAGATTCATTCTCATACAAAAAGAATCTTACTACTACAGCAATACTTGAAATACAAAACTTTTGTCATGTTTATACATTACATATACAAATGGTGTCAATATGCCAAATATTTTCAAACTTTGAAGATTAACCCTTTAACGCCAACTGGATGTATTTTACGTCGACAAAAATTGTCTGTCGGGTACCAAGCGGACGTAAAATAAATCGACTACAAAAGTTTTTTAAATATTTGTGGAAAAATACTTATAGGCCTGATTTGCAAAATTTTAAACCACGCGCCTTGAGGATGCTGGGGTTCACGGATCACGCTGTTGTTTGTTTACAAGCATGACCCCAGCTGCGCATGCACAAATTTCTTTCTTCTCCCACTAAAGAAAGCATCAGTGACGCATTGTCGAGGCGATTTCTTGGGCGTTCGTGTTTTGCGAACTTGTGCAAGTGTTAGCATGTTTCTGCGGCGCAATGGGGCGATGCGCAGATGTCCCAACGTCATCAGGACTCTGAAAGGCGCGTGTTGCCTGTCGGTGGCGGTGTGTGAGACACGTTTTAGACCGGATGCTGGAGGGACCCAGCACCCAAAGGTGATCCATCTTATGGCTGTGTTGTGCGGCCCACGTGTGGCCAAAGTGACCCGTGGGCCCCAAAGGGCCGTACCCTGTGCCTTTACAACTCCTAGGAAACATTGGGATCTCTGAGAGAGCATTCCTTAAACATTTGGGAGGCCTCCAACAAAAAGGACATTGATGAATACTTGTTAGAGCTCGATCGAGGAAGCAGGTGGAAGTCCTCATTTTGATGGCACTTGGTCATCTAGTGACGAGGACATCACGCCCAATGTCAGGGATAGCGAATATTTTCACCCAATGTCCCGTCTGAGAAACCAGAGGCATGAAAGTGAACTCGAGTTCAGTGGTTTCAGTGCTTATGAGGAGAGTCTGAGGAGGAGGAGGAGGCACCGATTGTGGCTGGTGGGGACAGACAGAAAGTGATAGTGAGTGAAGTGAAATGGGCCAGTGGGAGGGGTGGGGGTGCGATCGTGCTTACGCATGTGCCGTAGAAGGTCACCATAGCGTCGCGGCAGCCTAGGTGAAGGCCGTTCGTCCGAAAGTGATGAGGGGTGGTTGGGGACCCCACCCACCTAACATGCACCCATTCATGGCAGTACCTGGACTGGATTGTCCCTGTGCCTCGCTGCACTGGGGTTCATTCAGCTCTTCCTTACACGGAATTGCTGGAATACCTCGTTACCCGAGACGGCAGATTACCTCGGTACTGCCGTGAGAACTGCAGACGACGCTGCTGTATCGATGGCGGGGCTGCAACCTCACGGACATGGCGCATTTGTTGGGGCTCATTTTTTTGGAATGATGCCTGCTGCCGACATCAGGCAATATTGGAGGCGGAATTTTTTTAAGTACGCCAATGTGCTGACATTATGCCCTGTGATAGTTTCCTGGCGTTGGACAGGTATTTCAACGCCTCCAACCCGAAGGGCCATACCCCGGAATAACCCAGATCGCCTCATCTTAGTCCTCCCGGTGTTGGGTACATTCGTGAACGGTCCCAGTTTCTCGTGGTTCCTTCAAGAACCTTTCTTTGGATGAGGGGATGATGCCATACAAAGGACGTCTAAGCATAAAAATTAATACAACCCCAAGAAGCCAAGAAATATGGTGTGAAGTTATTTTTATTACGGAATCCAAAACTGGATACGTCGTTGACTTCTCTGTGTATTCCAGGGTCTTCTCCACGCTGCCGTGACACTGTCTTTGGTCTTGTGGATCGTTTCGTAACCAGGGATACCACCTGTTTATGGATAATTATTATAACTCGGTATCCCTGGCCCAGGAACTGTATGAAGCAGGTGTGCACGTCAGTGGTACCCTTCGGATTGGTGCGTGGGGCCCCAAATGTCCTCAAGAGGTTCGTAGCCACCCGCAACATCTGGCAAGAGGAGAGACAGAGTGGCGGGAAGGAGATGTCTTCGTCATCTGTTGGAAGAAGTCCGACTCGTGCCCATGATTGCGACCAGTCATGAGCCCATCCAAGAAGAGTGCGTTCAGCAGAAGAAGACACGTCGACAGGGCGAGGTTACGTGTGAGGAGTTTTCAGTGTCCAACGGCCTACTGTCATTGAGCACTACAGTAGGCACATGGGAAGAGTTGATCTCTTTGATCAACTCATCCAGTATTATCCCTTTGCCAGGAGAACCAGGAGGTGGGCACAGAAGCTCCTCAAATACCTCCTTCAGTTGGCCCTCCAGAATGCCTACATCCTCTACTATGGGTACAATTCGGACACCTGGAGGTTGTCCCACATCCAGTCTCTCGAGGTGGCCAGGAATGCCCTCATAAACTTCAATCCTGAGGAGTGGCCTTCCAACACCGTCCCCCTGCCCCGAGCTCCAGATCTGCCCTGAGAGGATGGGGCAGATGTTGCTAGGAGGGCCAACCTCGGTCGTCCTGCTCCTGCTGATGCCGCCCCTGCTGCCGCCGCCCTTGATGAGGCTGCCGCCCCTGCTGTCCCTGTCCCTGCTGCCGCCCTCCCTCACATTCCAATGTCCTATCGGGTAGTGGACCCTGTGTGTTGGCTGCAGGCAGGGGATCACACACTGGAGCCCCTAGAAGGGCGTAAGCAGAATTGGTGCCAGGTGTGCCATATGAATGCCAGAAGAAGAGACACCTGGTTCGTCTGTTGCACCTGCAAGGTAGCACTTTGCAGGATCAGGAAGTGTGACCGCAAACACCACACTGCGGTTATATATTGGAGTGCGCCTACCCGAGGGACACTGGAGGGCGCAGCGGACCACCGAAGGGCAGCCCATCTGCAGTAAGGGTGCGCGTCTCGCTCCTCCACCTGTACCTCGTCATGTCTAGAGAGGGAAAAATGCAAGACTCTTCAATGGAGGAGGGAGAAAACAAGAATAGAAACAGAAGAGTCAGGATTACAGTGAGTATTCTGCATTGATTTTATATTTAATTTTATAGTTATTACAAGTTTTTATATACCTGTATTTATTGGTGTTTTGTATATTATTTCGTTTTATGAAAAAAAAGCTTTTAACCTGCATTCCTTTTATTTATGCATTCATACCAAATAAAAAATTATATATGTGTGTGTGTGTGTGTATGTATGAATGTATGTATATATGTATGTATGTATGTATGTATGTATGTATGTATATATATATATATATATATATATATATATATATATATATATATATATATATATATATATATATATATATATATATACTCATATATATATATATATATTTTTTGGTAAGCAAAATATCTTACATTCTAGTAATATTCAATCATTTACCTTCATTTTGCAACAAACGGGAAGTCTCTAGCACAATATTTCGATTTATGGTGAATTTTTGAAAAAAACTTTTTCCATACGTCCGCGTGCGCTAACTCTGCTGAAAATCTCAGAAATTCTTTAGTCACATTGTCGTAATTTTTCCACCATTTTCTATTTGCCATTACATAAAGTTTTATATATGAAAATCTGTGCAATTTCATGTAGAATACAACAAAAAATAACTCATGGCTGTAGCTTTTATCAGTTTTGAAATATTTTCATATAAATCACGGTAAGTGACAAAATTTAAACCTTCGGTCAACTTTGACTCGACCGAAATGGTCGAAAAATGCAATTGTAAGCTAAAACTCTTACATTCTAGTGATATTCAATCATTTACCTTCATTTTGCACCAAACAAGAAGTCTCTAGTACAATATTTCGATTTAAGGTGAATTTTTGAAAAAACTTTTTCCTTACGTCAGCGTGCGCTAACTCTGCTGAAAATCTCAGAAATTCTTTAGTCACTTTGTCGTACTTTTTGCACCGTTTTCTATTAGCTGTTACATAAAGTTTTATATAGGAGAATCTGTGCAATTTCATGTAGAATACAACAAAAAATAACTCATGGTTGTAGCTTTTATCAGTTTTGAAATATTTTCATATAAATCACGGTAAGTGACAAAATTTAAACCTTCGGTCAACTTTGACTCGACCGAAATGGTCGAAAAATGAAATTGTAAGCTAAAACTCTTACATTCTAGTGATATTCAATCATTTACCTTCATTTTGCACCAAACGAGAAGTCTCTAGTACAATATTTTCGATTTAAGGTGAATTTTGAAAAACTTTTTTCCTTACGTCAGCGTCATCGCCTAACTCTGCTGAAAATCTCAGAAATTCTTTAGTCACTTTGTCGTACTTTTTGCACCGTTTTCTATTAGCCGTTACATAAAGTTTTATATAGGAAAATGTGCGCAATTTCATGTAAAATACAACAAAAATTAACTCATGGTTGTAGCTTTTATCAGTTTTGAAATATTTTCATATAAATCACGGTAAGTGACAAAATTTAAAAACTCGGTCAACTTTACTCTATCGAAATGGTTGAAAAAATGCAATTTATAGCTAAAACTCTTACATTCTAGTGATATTCAATCATTTACCTTCATTTGCAACAAACAAAGTCTCTAGCACAATATTTCGATTTATGGTGAATTTTTGAAAAAACTTTTTCCCTTACGTCCTTGTAACTCTGCTGAAAATCTCAGCAATTCTTTAGTCACTTTGTCGTAATTTTTGCACCGTTTTCTATTACCCGATACATAAAGTTTTATATATGGAAATGTGTGCAATTTCATGTAGAATACAACAAAAAATAACTCATGGTTGTAGCCTTTATCAATTTTGAAATATTGCCATATAAATCAAGATAAGTGCCAAAATTTCAACCTTCGGTCAACTTTGACTTGACCGAAATGGTCGAAAAATGCAATAGTAAGCTAAAAACCTTACATTCTAGTGATATTCAATCATTTACCTTCATTTTGCAACAAACAAGAAGTCTCTAGCACAATATTTCGATTTATGGTGAATTTTAAAAACTTTCCTTACGTCATGTGCATAACTCTGCTGAAAATCTCAGAAATTCTTTAGTCACTTTGTCGTAATTTTTGCACCGTTTTCTATTAGCCATTACATAAAGTTTTATATAGGGAAATGTGCGCAATTTCATGTGAAATACAACAAAAAATAACTCATGGTTGTAGCTTTCATCAGTTTTGAAATATTTTCATATAAATCTTGATAAGTGCCAAAATTTAAACCTTCTGTCAACTTTGACTCGACCGAAATGGTCGAAAAATGCAATTGTAAGCTAAAACTCTTACATTCTAGTAATATTTAATCATTTACCTTCATTTTGCAACAAACGGGAAGTCTCTACCACATATTTCGATTTATGGTGAAATTTTGAAAAAAAACTTTTTCTAACGTCCGTGCACGCTAACTCTGCTGAAAATCTCAGAAATTCTTTAGTCACTTTGTCGTAATTTTTGCACCGTTTTCTATTAGCCATTACATAAAGGTTTATATATGAAAATGTGCGCAATGTCATGTAGAATACAACAAAAAATAACCCATGGTTGTAGCTTTCATCAGTTTTGAAATATTTTCATATAAATCACGATAAGTGCCAAAATTTAAACCTTCTGTCAACTTTGACTCGACCGAAATGGTCGAAAACTGCAATTGTAACCTAAAACTCTTACATTCCAGTAATATTCAATCATTTACCTTCATTTTGCAACAAACAGGAAGTCTCTAGCACAATATTTCGATTTATGGTGAATTTTTGAAAAAACCTTTATTTTACGTCCGCACGTTACGAATTCAAGCATAATTTTGTGATAATATTTTCTCTGTGTTGCTTTGATTGTTTTACAATTTGTTATATACCAAAATCATCGCAATTTGGTGTACAATATAAAGAAAAAAATAACTCATTAGCTTTAACCGTTTTGCTCACAGAGCGATTTGTATACAATTATATATGAAATTTTTTTCACGCTGTCATATATTCCAATATTTATATATGCTAATGATATTTTTTTTCGTTTCTGATGGTTGCATACTAAACTTCAGGCAATGACAAAAAAGGAGCCAAAAATGAACTCTTAATCTTAAAAACTAAGCGTGCTGTGATTTTTAAAAAAAAAATTTCTTTCCACTACAGCGCTAACTCTCAAACCCCGCCGGCATACGGGAGACACTTTTGTAAATAGACGCTCGGCATTTAAGGGTTAAAATGTTTATTTGTAAAATTTGTACTGCTTAGGTTTTAGTCTTCATTATATTTTTATTTTGTTCTATTTGGGATTTCATATTTGATCGCTGCTTTTACAGTATAACTGTGCAATACAAGGCAACTCCATACTTCTAATATTTCCCAAAGAGGTTTTCATTTTTTCTTTATCTGAGTGTAAAACAAAAATTACTACATAAGCCTAACTCTTGAAATACTTCTTGCACTGAGACACTGTCGGACAGAAAAATTTCTTGTTACAGTTCTCCAGTTTGATGGTATATCAACATCAGAAAAATTGACAATATTAAAATCACTGACTTTAAAAATACATGAAACAAAGTTCTTTTAAAATGCAATAAATGAACTGAAAATTACAGTAATCAGTAAGCTGTATCCACCGATGGTGAGATACTTACATGCTGAGAGACAGTTGACTGCACAACACAATAACCAAAACATAGCCATCAACTTGTAGTGCGACTTTTTTTTTTTTGTAAGTTTAGTTTTTTCCAAAATTTTGCTCATCAAAATTGGGGGTGTCTTCAAGTTTAGATCATCTTCTATGCTAGGAAATATGATATTTAAAAATCAAGTTCAATAGGGAAGTTGCAGCAATCAAAAGTATTTCCATGCACATCTAAAGTAAAAAAAAATAATGTATTTTACAAAATATAAACAAAATTAAAACCTTGGTATAAAATCTTTAATCCTTGAAAAGAAAATGGGTTTACTTATTGTATTTCTCAAAAAATATATAATAATATACAACAATTATAGAATGCCAACAAACTGTATTAAAATTACACAAAATTACTTGTAATTTGCAATTTTTGCAGGGGTAAAATTAAATTCTTTATTTGTATTTTTTGAGTGTCCTTGCTACAAATAGTCATTGGTCAGCACATTTTTTTAAAATTTAACTCGATACTTTGGAAATGATTAAACTATTTAAGTGCCATTCGATAGGGGTGTCTCAAAACTCGGATATATATGTACTACACATTAAATTGTTAAGTGCCATTCGATAGGGGTGTCTCAAAACTCGGATATATATGTACTACACATTACATTGTTAGTTTTTCATTGATGTACTAAAGTACACAATAATTTTGTGAATACCATTTAATAATTTCTAAAATCATCATTCATTAAAAATGGCAAGTAGTCCAAATTTGCAGTCTGGAAAAAGCATCTACTTTTGCTCCTAATATTTGACTCACTGCAACTTATTTATGACTAAGTGCTACAAATATTTTTTGTAGGACTCTTTCACACGGAAGGGAGTGATGATGAAAAGTGACTCGCCATCAAATTGGTTGTGGTGATGACTCTTGTTGACATTTTTGGGAGGTATGTGATGAATAACATTTCTCTGTTATGCTGTCTAACAAAACAATATTCACCACTCAAAAGATGGATAAACATACTGTATTTAGACAAGAAGCCCTAGACCTAATAACAATTCAGCACCTAACAAATGAAAATCCCAAAATTATACAGAAAGTGGATACAGGGTACACTAAAAATTGTATTTACATTACAAAGATCATACTGTATCTTAAATTACAATGAAAGTGTTATATATTAAATATCTCATAGGTGCTATCTATGTACATATAAAGGTAATCCCTTATTTATCCATATGCGTGCTATTTGGATATCGCTGTTATTCTGGAGGTCTGTGGCACCACAACATACTACTTACGAACCTTCATATATGAACAGACAGGGTCACAAGTTCAAAATTTTGCTCTGTGCGCCATTTCTACTGGCAGGCAAGAATTTTTGCAAAGAACAGAAAAACACAAGGAAGTAGAACCTGTTCCTTTAACTCCTTCCCTGATTATCCCCGAGTGTTCTCATGATTAACTACCATGCATTATTCTTAAAATCACGAGAATACTCATAAAATATGCATACTTATTTCTATAATCCCAATTTAACTCTTTGATGAATTCCCATCTTCTATATTTAGCATGTATTTTTGTCGATAGATGGTGGCATTGTTTACTTTATGAACTCCCAATGTCGGATGCTGCTCCTGTGAAATTCTCTCCAAGTTCGTAACATTCAAAACATGGAAAAAATACTAAATTTTGAATATTGCTTGAATCTACATTTTATTTTCTTCTTTTTACCTTTCTAGCATCCAAAGTAATTCCTTATAATACTAAATGATTTAATAATGCAGAGAAAATACTATAATCTATGACTCAAAACTTAACTAGGGAATGTAATCCTCAACAAAAATTATGCACTACAGTAAATCCCCCGGATTCGTGTTCTCACAATTTGCAGACTCAGCAATTTGCGGAATTTTCTGTGGAACCTACGTATAAATTATTTGTGGGAGAAAACACCCATTCGCAGATTTTTTCTTATAGCAATATTCTGTGTTTTTACATTAATTTCATGACTAAATACTGTACTGTATGTACATATACATTTTACGATAAAATAATGATTTACAGTACTAATTTCAAATATTAATATTAAGTTTAATAAGATTAAATAACATTAAATAAAATAATAATTCAGAGTTAATAACAAGCTGTGTTAGCTGAGCTGTTTGACTCCTGTAGTTGATGACTGATAGAAAACTTGGTCCATGCAGCTACGTCGGAACTGATTTATCACCAGTTCTAGTTGAACGAAGGAATTTTCGTACCAGACTTTGAAAATGTTTTTATTTACTTATGGTGTGCTAATTGAGCCTTCCAGATTCCAATAAAATGTATACGTAAACACCAGGAACATATTCTCACTAAATATAATTTTGTATGTAAGAATTCAAAGGTTAATTTTTCTCATTCTGTATCGTACTGTTGAATTATGTATTGTCAACTGTATCGGCTTGTGTGAAGTGCAGTAAATGTGGCATTGATGGATTTCAAGGGGTAGACTTCATTAACTTCTGAAGGAACAATTATTTATAAATTCTTCTTTTGAAAGTATTCAAAGTATGCCTCTTGACTCTGCACAATATACTTTTCTATCTTTATTATAGTTTGTGAGATTGTAATGCAATCAAAATACCAACAGGACAGAGTCATTTTGTCCATATTGTGCATTTGTAACCAAAAATGTATTTTTATTGACTGAAATTTATTTCTAAGCATTCTTATTGTGTTGGGTAATATTTAGAGGCAAATGTCTGTAGTGTATCTCGTTGGATGTATAATGTACATTATTTTCATACCGTAATGTTATTTTGTAGATGTTTGCCAGTGAGAATTAGTAATTTAACAGATTTCTGGAGACTGTTGTTGACAGACTTTTAGTGAACTGTACAAGTGACACCAGGTCGTTTTATTTTGTCTCATTAGTGTTCTTGTCTCCCTGTTTAAAATGCCTTTTCATACTTGAGGGCACGAAGATTGTGTGCTAAGCTGGAAAAGTGGACAAGTGGAGAGACACACCTGGTGGGGGCTCAGGCAGAAAGTGCTCGGAGCAGAGGGGACTTGAGTGAACTCTTACGTCTAACCCCATGAGAGGAGAGGTTAGCAAAAGTGAACTGTAACATCACTTGTTTCTCGAGTGTGTGCTTCAAGTTCTTGCATTTTGGTTGACAAATAATTTCTTGATTAAAGTTGGTGTTGGAGGAGATATTGCATGGTGCTGTCAACAGTTTTTGCGTGAGGTCTTTGTTGGAATTCTTTATGCATGCCACTGTTGTTTCATTTTGAAGTATCAGACAGAAGTGCTTATTCAACTTGTCATTTTACTTGCAAGTGAAAGTAGGCAGGACTCTCTCTCAAGTCCTTCAGCTGGTCACTAAAAGATTCTTCCTGGATGTTTACTTAAAGTATGAGTACAACCAATATTTTTCAAATTGTAAATCCTTGGCCACTCATATTAGGCATACTGGTTTTGAGAGTGAAAGTCAGTCCAGGAAACTGAACTGGTCACTTCTGCCACCATATTCCCTTGTACTTTTTGTCCTTTTCTTCAGAAGTATCAATTCTCATCGTGAGAGATTCGTCACAGACCCTTCTTCTAACAACAGGTATTGAAGCATCTTGATTCATTCAACTCATTAGGTAATGTGAATCCCTTGCAAGAACAGAGCTTTTGCCCTGTGCCTGAAATCATAAATTTCTGGTGGGAAGGATTTTATTTGCCTGAGGTCACATCCTAGCATTTATTGTTCCTTTTCTGAAGAATTTTATTCCTTCCCTTTAAAATGTGTTCTACATTTCTCTAGTTAGACAGTTTCCTGCAGTACTGTACAGCGTATTTTTACATATAATAGGTGTATGCACAGTTTACTGAATTATCAAGAAATAATTCAGAAAGTCCAACATATAGCCACGAGAGTGGAGGGGCCCAAAATGGACATTTTCTTTGATACTTTATACAACTCAGTTCCCAGAATCTGTCTGGATGTGATTTCCACTAATGTCAGAAATTCTTTCCTGTTGACATATTTCGATCCACTGGGAATTCCTTTTGCATTCATTTTGAAAGGTGCTTTCCTCTGTTAACTAGTCATTAGGTTTCTTTAATCACATTGCTTGTGATCTCTAATCTAGTCTGGAAATTGCATACAAGATTTCTTTTGTCCTTTTGTTCATACAGCCTTGATTTTTCCCATATTGCTCCTGTGTAAAGATTCTCACATTCCAAAATCCACTCTGGGTATTTTGCTAATATCTTGGAGGATTTTCATTTTAATGAGGTCATTACTACTGTGTAAAAGCTGTGTGCTCCATGTGTTTGTTTGTGTACTTCTGTCATGAATATCAGTAAATTCGTTGGGAGATTTCCCTCCCTGTGTGGCGTTTGTTCCATTTCTCCTGAGCACCTTTCACTGGTCATTTTGGCAGAGTTGGCTCAGAAACTTCTGTCACAAAGCTTGTGTTCTTTTCATTTCAGTTTAAGGTTGGTATTCTCTAGCTTTCCTGCAAATGCTTCTTTGGGTGCTGTGGTCCGAAGTGCTTGCCTGCACTGGCCCACTTATTTTTAAGAATAACACGCTTAAGTCTGTGTTGGAGGTACTATGTAAAATGTGAATGAAGAATCTCCTGATTTAATCAATTTGTTGTCATTTCCTATTTTTTATGGATCCTGTTTCTCCTTTGTTTCTCAGAAATCTACTTGTTTGATTAACAGGCAGTTTTTGCATTATCAAAGGAAATAAGTCTGTTGCACCTGTCTGCAATTTGTGGCCTGATTACATATGCTTTGTTGAGTTCTATTTGATTCTCTTATGAGTGTAAAACTCAGTTTTGTACTTAATCCACCAAAGGACAGCTGTCACTGACCCATTTTCTCTCTCTCTCTCAAAACGTTGGGAAATGCTAAATACAAACAAATTTATTCATCCCTCTATAACAATAAAATAATGATTTACAGTACTAATTTCAAATATTAATATTAAGTTTAATAAGATTAAATAACATCAAATAAAATAATAATTCTCTCTCTCTCTCTTACTGACATGAGAGAATTTTCATGCATATGTAATATGCATGTTTGTTTTGTATGATAAATACATGATTTACTAATTTTCAAATATTAATATTAATGTAAACACAGTGAAATATCAATTCATTAAAGAAAATAATAGAGTTCGTAAGATTTTAATTAAATAAATTTTTCCCTTATCCTTTTCCCAGTCTTGTCCGAAAGCTTTGGAGCGAGGGGGGAGGGTGTAACCTGTCAAATGTCTTGACATATTGACCACAAGGGTAGAAAGTGTTGCCCACTCAGTGGTCGTGGTCTCTCTCTCTCTCTCTCTCTCTCTCTCTCTCTCTCTCTCTCTCTCTCTCTCTCTCTCTCTCTCTCTCTCTAGAGACATGCCAAAGGTGAGAGATGGATAGATAGATAGAAAGGGAGAGCAGATGACAGAAAGATATGCATAATATATAATGTACTGACATTTTTAATTGTTTAACTGATGTAAGCAACTCTCTCTCTCTCTCTCTCTCTCTCTCTCTCTCTCTCTCTCTCTCTCTCTCTCTCTCTCTCTCTGTTACTGGCTGGAAGGGTTAGAAGTACATACGTATATATTTTTAAGGGTAAAATGTTTAAGATGACTCTGAAATGATGATAATATCATTTCAAAGATTAATCCTACAGTAATATGATAATAGTTTAAGGTATATTTGATGTAGGATGCTAGTTTCAGGTATACATTTGATATTTGAACTTTCAAGATAGGAAAAAATCCTTGCCAAAGGATATTCAGAATGTGAGAGATGGATAGATAGATAGATAGAATGGGAGAGTGGATGATAGAAAGATATACTCTCTCTCTCTCTGTTACTGAGTGAAAGGGTTAGAAGTATGTACGTATATATTTTTAAGGGTAAAAGGTTTACGATGACTTTGAAATGACAATAATATCACATTTTAAGATTAATACAGTAATAGGATAATAGTTTATGGTATATTTGATGTAGGATGTTAGTTTAAGGTGTACATTTGGTATGTGAACTTTCAAGATAGGCAGTTATAAGCATTTTTGGAGGGGAGGTGTAAACTTTTCGAGGGTTTTAACTAATCATGGGGGGTTGTGGTACGCATCCCCCATGAATTCGGGGGGTTTACTGTATATACATATTAAAAACCAACTTTTGAACAATTCACATATGAACGGCCATCCAGAATGTAGCTCATTCGTAAGTAGGGTTGTGTATTTAGATATTGATATAGATATAGATATACAGTAATACCTTGATCTTACAGGTTTTGAGTTGTGCGAATTCACAGACACATGAACTTTTCATTGGAACTTAAACTAATTGGCATATGCAATTTTTTCACATAAACACAACATTTGCAAAATCCTCAAGAAACCCTGCAGAAGTGGCTGTTTAGTTTTTTATTTAATTTATAAGTTTTCATACTTTTACGTGTAAAACTGGTATGAAAAGTTTGTATTATTTTTATTTTTGCACATAAATCCTGTATGATACTAAAATCACAAAACAGCTGTCGATGTAAATATCTCTCTCTCTCTGGTAATTTAATGTTTGCTTTGACGTATAACTAACTAACTCTCTCTCTCTCTCTCTCTCACTGAGATAAGAGAGATTTTTTATGCATATGTAGCATATATGTTTGTTTTGTATACTGTAGTTTTATAGATCAATGTACGTTACTTTGTTATTAATTTTTTCATATCTTCCATGCTATAATTACAATACTTATGCATTTCTATAGTAAATTATGTAAAACTTTAAAAGAATGCATATCGATTCCAAGTATTCTCAGAAGCTTTGGAGCAAGGAGGTGTAACTTAATTGTCAATTATCTTTACATACTGACATACTGACCACGAGGGGTAAAAAATGTTGCCCACTTGATGGTCAAATATGTTGCCCACTTGATGACCAAATAAAATATGTACTGGTATGAACGATACTGAAAAACCCTTCCTCTTTCTTTCTCTCTCTCCCCTTCATAAATCATGAATTTCCATCTTTTGATATATAAGGTAAGAAAACTCTCTCTCTCTCTCTCTCTCTCTCTCTCTCTCTCTCTCTCTCTCATGTTATTCTCTGTCTCCATAATAATTCATGAAAAATTTCAAGAGATATTTAACATAAAGACAACCCTCCACCTCTCTCTCTCTCTCTCTCAGTACTGGAATGAAATATGAATTACAGTACAGTATTAACTAACTTTTAAATGAAATGAAAGTGCTTTGACAGCATGATTTTGTCATATTTAGGGTTTAAACTCTAGAAATAAGCATTACTGCATGTACTAGCATTTTTAGTGACCATACCAAACTTACACAAATCCTCGCCTTACACGAGAGGTTCTGGAACCTAACCTCGCATAAGTTCGAAATTATTATCTCAACATTAACCGGGGACTGCCTGTATATATATATATATATATATATATATATATATATATATATATATATATATATATATATATATATATATATAATATATATATATATATATATATATATATATATATATATATATATATATATTATATATATATATATATATATATATATATATATATATATATATATATATATATATATATATATATATATATATATACAGGCAGTCCCCGTTAATGACAGGGATTAATTCCCGATTACCGGCCGAGCGCCACTAAACAAAAATTGGCAATAATAGCAGTGATAAACAGCTTAACAGCGCCGCTAACCAGATGTCAGAGACAATAAACTGCTTACTGACACCAATAAACCACTTACCAATGCTAATAAACCGCTTACTGGTGATGAAAATTGCTTACCGGTGCCGAAAATTCGGTTAACCGTTAAACGCCGAGCCTCTGTTTACAAAAGCGTCTGCCGTATGTACACCAGCGGGGTTTGAGAGTTAGCGCCGAAGTGGAAATTTTTTTTTAAAAAATCACAGCATGCTTATTTTTTAAGAATAAGAGTTCATTTTTGGCTCCTTTTTTTGTCATTGGCTGAAGTTTAGTATGCAACCATCAGAAATGAAAAAAAATATCATCATCATATATAAATATTGGAATATATGACAGCATGAAAAAAAATTTCATATATAATTGTATACAAATCGCCCTGTGAGCAAAACGGTTAAAGCTAATGAGTTATTTTTTTTTTCGTTGTATTGTACACTAAATTGTGAAGATTTTGGTATACTGTATAACAAATTGTAAAACGATCAAAGCAACACAGAGAAAATATTATCACAAAATGATGCATAATTCGTAATGAGCAGACATAAAAAAAAAGTTTTCTTAAAAAATTCACCATAAATTGAAATATTATGATAGAGGCTTCCAATTTGTTGCAAAATGAAGGTAAATGATTGAATATTACTAGAATGTAAGAGTTTTAGCTTACAATTGTGTTTTTCGATCATTTCGGTCGGGTCAAAGTTGACCGAAGGTTGAAATTTTGGCACTTATCGTGATTTATATGAAAATATTTCAAAACTGATAAAAAGTTACAACCATGAGTTATTTTTTGTTGTATTCTACATGAAATTGTGCACACTTTCATATATTAAACTTTATGTAACAGCTAATATAAAATGGTGCAAACATTACGACAAAGTGACTAAAGAATTTGAGATTTTCGGCCGTAAGGAAAAAGTTTTTTCAAAAGTTCACCAAAAATCAAAATATTGTGCTAGAGACTTCCAATTTGTTGCAAAATGAAAGTAAATGATTGAATATTACTAGAATGTAAGAGTTTCAGCTTACAATTGCGTTTTTCGACCATTTCGGTCGAGTCAAAGTTGACCGAAGGTTGAAATTTTGGCACGTGACTTATATGAAAATATTTCAAAACTGATAAAACATACAACCATGAGTTATTTTTTGTTGTATTTTACATGAAATTGCACACATTTTCATACATAAAACTTTATGTAACGACTAATATAAAATGGTGCAAATATTACGACAAAGTGACGAAAGAATTTCTGAGATGTTTGGCCGAGTTACTGCGCGCGGACGTAAGGAAAAAAAATTTTTATTTTTCAAAAATTCACCATAAATCGAAATATTGTACTAGAGACTTCCAATTTATTGCAAAATGAACGTAAATGATTGAATATTACTAGAATGTAAGAGTTTTAGCTTACAATTGCATTTTTCGACCATTTCGGTAGAGTTAAAGTTGACCGAAGGTTGAAATTTTGGCACTTATTGTGATTTATATGAAAATTTTTCAAAATTGATAAAAGCTACAACTATGAGTTATTTTCTGTTGTATTCTACATGAAATTGCACACATTTTCGAATATAAAACTTTATGTAACGACTAATATAAAACGGTGCAAACATTACGACAAAGTGACGAATTTCCGAGATGTTCGGCAGAGTTACCGCGCGCAGACGTAAGGGAAAAGTTTTTAAAAAAATTCACCATAAATCGAAATATTGTGCTAGAGACTTCCAATTTGTTGCAAAATGAAGGTACATGATTCAATATTACTAGAATATAAAGAGTTTTAGCTTACAATTGCGTTTTTCGACCATTTCGGTCGAGTCAAAGTTGACCAAAGGCTGAAATTTTGGCACCTATCGTGATTTATATGAAAATATTTCCAAACTGATAAAAGCTATAACCATGGGTTGTTTTTGGTTGTATTTTACATGAAATTGCACACATTTTCATATATATATAGGAAAAAGTTTTTTCTTTTTCAAAAATTCACCATAAATCGAAATATTGTACTAGAGACTTCCAATTTATCGCAAAATGAAGGTAAATGATTGAATATTACTAGAATGTTTTAGCTTACAATTACGTTTTCGACCATTTCGGTCAAGTCAAAGTTGACCGAAGGTTGAAATATTTTGTAGTCGACGTTCGGTATGTCCACTCGGCACCCGACAGACAATTTTAGTCGACGTACGATACGTTCAGTCGGCGTTTAAGGGTTAATTTAAGAGAAAAGAATCTGGAGTAAAAATTAATTCCAAAGAGAAAATCAGATTTTTAATTTAATGCTATTCTTCCAAACAAGGAGACAGCAAAGGCATAATAATAATAATACCAGCTATAATTAAGAAATTAGTGTAGGTAGGAAAGTGTGCATTGACAGCAGTATAATTAAGAATTTGCAAAATCTTAAAAAGAAGCACTTTTGCCGCGTTCAGATACCGTGGCTGTACGTTCCAGCGAAGATTGTGGGCCGGGTTATCGTCATTGTTAATATTTTGCTATTTTCCCTGGCCAAGGATTAATGCATGATATTGATTTTTGAACGAGTTAACTAGTGCAAGATAAAGAACAGAGAACGTGTGCCTAACGTGTCCCTCGTAGGTAGGGGAAAAAATTTGTGGAGTTCGTTGAATTTCAAAGTCAGTAAACCGCGTTCACCACTACCAAAGGGGCTCAATCGAGCGTGATGGAATTAATAGATGTTCATATAGCGGGAATCATGTCAAAACCCTGTTCATATAGCGGGAATCATGTCAAAACCCTGTGTCATTAATCCTTAAGGGACGGATTGAACCTCAGTGTGAAGTCAAACAGGTTTGGGGAGGTGGACGGATTGAGCCCCAGTGTGAAACAGTATTACGCAGCACTGTTATTGTAATAATGCATAGAAACAGAGATGCCAATACTTCTATATGCTATAAATTCACTAATGGCAACTTTTATACAGACGTGAGAGTTGGGGCAGTTGCCACAGCCATCAGTAATGCTTGTGACTTCAAGGTGGAAAGTACAGCAGCTCTCTCCCATATGAGTCTTTTTGTAAATTTGCTTGTAAATAATATGAAGGGGTTGGAGTTGTTTTTTGTTTTTGTCTTTTACAATAGTATGTCGGTTGCAAATGTAATTTTACAAAGAAAATTGCAAAGAAATACAGGCGGTCCCCGGTTTACGACGGGGGTTCCGTTCTTGCTCCGCGTCGTAACCCGAAAATCGTCGTAAACTGGAAAATCGTCGAAAATTGTCAAAAATCATAAGAAAACCTTACTTTTAATGCTCTGGGTGCATTGAAACGACGCGTAAACTGCATTATTATTGAGTTTTACATAAAAAACCTTCAAATCATGATTATTCTGCCGTTTTGGGGCCAAATTTCTTCCGTCGGATCGGCGTACGACACGTCGTAACCCCGGAACGTGTCGTAAGCTGGGAAATAATTTCTGATGAATATATTTGAAAAGCGTCGTAGCCTCGGAACGTCGTAAGCCGGAACCGTCGTAAACCGGGGACTGCCTGAAAAAGCATGTAAAAGTAAAAAAAAAGCTACTGAATCTTCCTTCTTGTAAATTTACATGAATATTTTTCAAAAAATATGCAAAAAAATTTGTTACTGCTTTTATTTCTTATCTGTTTTGATGTTGTGTGAGCAGTAATAATTTTACAAAATACAATAAATTTATTTATTAGAAAAAACATATAAGTTGGTAAAATTTACAATGGTCTTGTAAATGTGGCCCCACAAGTTGTAAATAGCCATTTTCAACTTCTCGTGGAAGGTAGGGAAAATTTTTTAGGATTTATTTATTTATACAATGTAAATGTACATGTCATTCTCTTCCCATTAATGTGATTTTTTTTTATTTTGCCGACCTCAAAGTTTGCCCTGTCTGGGGTGCTGCACATTGATAAATTATGCCGTCCCTTAAGGGTTAAAATAGCAAACAAACAGCAATAGTTAATTTCATAATAATTTGCATTTTTAAGTAACGTAAATTGAGTCCCGTCAGGATGTCACGAATCTACTCCCTTGTCTCGGCAGCGCTAGTTCCACGCGAGAAAGACAGTAAAAAGAGAAACATGCATAGCATAGTAATTTTGTTTTCCATCTCCTTAACGTAAAATCCTTTGCATTGTTGGTAAATTTAGAGTAAATCTGTATTCCTGCATTTGCTTCATTCGTTTTGTGAGCGGAATTCGAGTGCTTTGGGTAATTCAATTGAAAAGAGAAAAACCTCGCCTCCCGAGTAGTGTATTCATCCGCCAAGCCCGCTTCTAGCGCACTGGTTTGAATTTGCTTATGCTAACGGGATTCACCTGACATCTTTGTTAACCACTTCCCGTGTCCGCCATCTTAAAACCTTTGTTGTTTTGTTTGTGTGATTGGCCTGAGCGCCCAGTCACTTTTAGCTCCTGCCTTCTTGCCACTTCGTACATTGTTGTGCCTAGTAATCCCCCTCGCAAAATCTTAGCCAGATAGACTTCGACAGATAGAGAATAGGACAGGGTTCCATATAATAGATAAAAACAAGATATAATTTAGTCAGGGAATGATAGGTCTTAGTTAGGAAATATACAGTAACAAGTTCCTGTACAAATACCCGACGTAAAAAAATCATATAAGAAAAGAACTTACAATTTTACTCTGAACTCCTCAGTGTAAGACGTCCGACTTGGCTACCAGGAAAGCTACAATTGTAAAAAAAAAAAAAAAAAAAAAAAAAAAAAAAAAAAAAAAAAAAAAAAATCTCTCTCTCTCTCTCATATATTCAAGTAAGCATTCACTCAACCTAACTGAGTGTATGCAACCCTCTTCATAAGAGAGTTCGGGCAGACACAGGGATAATTAATTTAACTAAACCAAATAATCAGAAACACCTCTGTCCCACCATCGATGAGGACAAGTTAAGATTAATTACAGTTATAAACTGTCGGTCACAAGTGAGGCCTTTTATCCAGACCTAAGCAGACAGTAGCTTTTCCTCCTCTGCATGAGAAGGGGGTTGTAGCACAGTGGGTACTGGGACCAGACACTCACGAGGGCCTTAAAAAGCAACCACAAATTCAATTTTCCTTCCACAGTGCCACTAATCTTAAGCACTGTCATCAACCGAATTGCTTACATCTCTCTCTCTTTTATCTTCCCTTTCTCTTTCACTCATTTGTTACACTCTGCTGGGGTACAGTGCATTTCCTTAAATATAGCCTAATTGGACTCAAGTAAAGGGTTCCTAGGAATGCACTGGCACCATAGTGCCACCAGACAAAAGAACATAAAACCAGACAAGAGAAACACAGAAGAAAAGTCTGGTGCCACTAGTGTGACCTTTACACAGCACACCCAACCATAGTGCCACCCTATTGAAAGTGTACCACATCACTGAAGGGACACTTCCTCGCTGCCCAAGTACGTCCAGTCGACCCAGATAGACACCTTTCCCCACCAGAACCATCGCAGCAGAGAATTATAAAGCCTTCATGGAGCTGGGGATGGCAGCAGGTCTCACAGGATTGGACCTCGCCACATGGGTCAAGGAAAATGCTCCAATCTCGAGCATCAATTCCCTCGTACCCAAATGGAATGAAGACGAGCCAGAAGCTTGGCTGGAGGAAATCAAGGAACTCTTCGATAACTACAGCACCAACAAGACAGAGAGGGCCTTAGTACTAGTCAAGCACATGGAAGGAAAAGCTAAGGCAGCACGTCGCTCACTGGAGAAAAGCCAGAGAGGCAACATGGTTGAAGTTCGTAGAGTCATCACTAAGGCCTACGAAATAACCCTGGAGAAATGGAGACAGAGGTTCCAAGGTCTTGCCAAGGAAGTCGGCTGGTCCTGGACGGAACGGGCCTGTCACAAGCCCCAGTCTGGTACCCGCTGGTTCAACTCCTTGTCTTGCACTACATTTGAGGACCTCTTCAATCGGACCATGCTGGAAGACCTTTACCAATGTATGCCTGGGCCCCTTGCTGTATATCTAAATGATAAGCAGCCCACCACTCATCTGGAAGCCTGCCACATGGCTGATTCATGGGAAACCTTCAACCAGTCTCACAGCACATCTCAGAGATGCATCGTGCCACCTGTTTACCTCTCAAGCTCAACTTGCCCGAAGAATGGGCTGCCAAGCAAGCCTACGTGCACCCACTGTAAGAGGGTGGGGCACGCTGAAGCTGACTGCCGATACAAGTTAGGCACAAATAAACAGCCTCCTACTACCAGCCAGAACTCCTATCCCTCTTCATCCACTCAACCCTCTCCACCAACAGTTACTGCAGGCCACCGAGCCCCTACAAGAGGCCAGTGCAAATCCTGTGGTGCTGCCGGCCACTACAGTGCTGGACATCCGGCCTGTCCACATCATGTCCCCACCACCAAATTCGTCAACCTCATTAGCACCTTATTCTCTGCGGCCGGGCCGCACAAGATCCTTTGCCCCGAGAGACTGGAGACCCAATTCATCTCAGTGGCCCCTCTTAAGAGCTCTAGCCTGCCCGTGACCCTTCCAGTCACAGCAGACACTGTGGTAGACATTAGCCTGATCTCCAGAGCCCAAGTGCCAGCCAGTGCCATGGTTGACGAGAAAACCCGGTGGGAGATGAAGTGGATAGAGGGCCACATCATTACTGTTCCCACGGTCAAGCTCCAGGTCACAACACCTTGGGGCACGTTACCCCACCACCTTGGCGTGGTGGGTGGAATTTGGCCCGGAGTGGACTTCCTGTTGGGTTGGGACCTTCTCTGAGGAAGCCCTTCACCAACGCCACTTCGCAGCCACGCTACCTCCTCCATGGAGGCCCAGACTGTAGGAGAACCCGATCAGGACAAAAACCCACCTTCCACCCACCGAAGTGGCCAGCGGAAGGGGCATACACTAAACCGTTAGTCCCCTCTCCATTCACAAAGTTCCGGTCAACAAAGAGGTCCTCCCTCTCCCCGAAGAGACGTTCAGGAGGAGCAGTACCACTGTAGGATGTCCCAGTGGACAGGCCACTCCACAAATTGGGAGAGCTGCCCAAGTAAGCAACGTCCAGTGGACGCCCCCAAGCAAGACTCTCTGAGAGGCTCTGATCTCCAGCTGGGGTAGGAATCTCTGCCGCAGCCAAATTCAAGACATCCGCGAGCTATTATATCTCCGGACCCCTTGTCAGGCATGCCTGACCCTTCCCCGCTGCCAGTGCCAATTGTGAGCACTGAGCAGTGCCACGCTCCGTCCGGCACGGACATTGAGCCATTAATTGAAAAGGACCCTGTGCCTGGTCCAAATCATGAGGCGGATCCTCCTCCGGGAGATTCAGGATTCCCCACAACCCTAATCATAGCAACTGGAGAGCCTCCGGCACCTGACACTTCTTCTTCACCAAATCTGTCCCCAGAGGATGAACCCCTGGAGGATCAAACTGTTACACCTTCTCTGGGAGACCAGGAACTGGCCTCCTCGGACACAGAGGTCGAGATCGCTCTTGCTCCGGTTGTCGCAGCAGTCAGAGTAGGGAGCCCTCCTGTAGCTTCAAAAGTTACCCCTGACTTCACACCTGCTAGCCCTTCTGGCCTTTCCCCATAGTCGGTGCCCTCATCACCTCCTAGATCTGACACAGATATGCTTTGGAGGAACCCAAAGAAGAAGAAAGGGCAGAAGAGACCCCAGTAGTTGCCAAGCCAGGAGCTCATCCTGGCACTAGTACCCTCACGACACAGTGCCCTACCATCTTATAGAGTGATCCTGGCCCCTTGCCCAGAGGAGGTAGCCAGTGTGATCTCTTACTCATACACAGCCTAGACCAAATTAAGTAACCTCGTCCCTTCCACTTACCATCAAGCCGCAGTAATCACGTAAGTAATGTAACTAAAATCAGATAATCTGAACCATTGTGAAAAGAGCCACTATGCATGGCCTAAGACCTCAGTGAGGCAAACAGTTATCATATGAGGCAAACCTCATGTATTAACCAATAATTACCATATTTCACGGCGTATAAGCCGCACTTTTTTAACAAAAAAAATGGCCTAAAAAATCCCCCTGCATCCTATGTACATAATGTAGGCTCAAAATTTAAGAATTTTGGCCGAAAATATACATGAAACGTTATGTAGATGTTGTAGCCTAGCCTAACATTCGGTGTTATCCTAATAACCTATTAAAAAACAAAGTTTATTATAATTATTTATCATTATCACACTTACCATCACAGCAATTACTGCTGCTAGTATTATAATCAATATCTACGTTGTTATCGATATTTTCATTAAAATGTTAATATCATTATCGTCGTCTACAGCGGATCACCGCAATCCACATTTACAGACTTACAGTACGTGTGCTGCCACCTATTGGTGATTATCTCGAGAGCTTTACGGATAACAAGGGTTCGTTCAGTTGGTAGTTGGCAATTCCTGCTACCATTCTCTTTACGCATAAGAACATGGCTTCGATCAATTGGTGGTTGACAATTCCTGCTACCATTCTCTTTAGGCATAATAACAAGGCTTCGTTGAGTTGATACTTCGTAACTCCTGCTAGCATTCTCTTTTAAGAATAATAACATGGCTTTGTTCAGTTGCTCACGAGACTTGAGCTGTTACATAGGAAACATTTTTATTTATTGGATTTTACCCCTTGATTGCATACTTTTATAATATATAATGGATATATATAACATATATTACTGTAGGTAACATCTTTATTAATGTTTTTGTTGATTCTGCGGTAAGAACAATGTTTACAAATGAATGTGTTGCAATCTATTGGTAAACCTATGAGGTAGCTTTCAGCAGCAGAATAAACATTCGATCGTAGTAAATGGCTGATTGTATAATACATATTTTGATAAATATAAATATGGTAAATAACTTCTTTATTAATGTTTTTGTTGATTCTGTTGGTAAGAAACAATATGCATACGATAACCTAATACTACAGTTTTTACTTACCAAAATAATATGAGCATAGGCTAGGAAACCTTATTTTTTTCCCCTCAATGTCCTGCTGAAATTGGGGTGCGTCTTATGCAGGCATGCGTCTTATAAGCCATCAAATACGGTACTAATTATACTGAAAAAACCTTGTAATTTAGTTAGTACACTATCCCTTACATTGGTGCTACGGTCGGGTTAGGATAGGTTAGGCTAGGGAATACCATAGAATGTATTATTAGGCTAGGTCTAAAACATCACGATTATAGGAGGTAGTATGAAATAACCAAAAGCACCTTCAAGTACAGTTAAAATTCTGTAATATAATGATCAAAGCTCATATCCTATCTAGAGTTAGGTAGCTCCATAGCTAGTTAGGCTGCACGAGACAAATCTGCTCAGGGAGAAGAGTAACCTAATAGAGGCGAACAGCTTGCTTAGTACAGACCTTCACACACACAAGGGAGTGAAGGCCCTCTTAAGGGAGGGAGTTTTTATAAATATTGTGGTGTTCGCCCTCTATGCATTTTATTGTATGAATATTATTCTAACAAAGACAGGAAGACGTATCTGTCCATGCTAAGGGAGGCTGGGTATTTAAAAAAAGTAACGTCTTCAGTTAGCATTAGGGGCCTAACCCACAGAGAGGGTTTTCACCCAATAACCTCTAGTAAAGGGTGGTCTTAAGCATTCTTCTGCTTTGTCCTATGCATTCGGCGATGTCTCTGTCAAATTTTCAGACTACCTGGGGTGATGGATGAAGGCCTCCGATGCTGCAGCTGCCCTGTTTTTGACCAAAAGAGGTCAGAGAGAGATTTGCTTGCGTGCGAGACACACGCATTGTGTATAACTAACTTCTTTGTACTCGCCCTCTTACTGTCTTCATTGATGTTAGTGAGCTGAGACGACGGCCCATTTCAAGACTCCTGATCGTCCGTTGTATGCAAAAACAACCTACATCCATGGTAAGTTTGAAATTTGACAATTGTCGTCGATTCGCTAGTATCTCTTTCTGCATTTTCAGTTCCTTTGTTTTCCCAATTCGCCACCATCTACGTATAACCCACGTACCCAATTTACTTACATGAAGTCGAGTGCAAGAATAACTAATATTGCTTAGCGACACTAAACTATTCCCGTGCAGTAATTAGGAATTAGGGAAGGTTAAGTAAGTAATTTTCAGCATTCAGGCAGCCTTGTGTCTCGATCCCATTGTTCGGAAGAGAAATAGCCTTTACTGGTACTAAATTGCGTACGGTATAATCCGTTGTGTTAAAACCTTATGTGAAGCACAAGGAAAATTGACTGTGTCCGAAGGGGGCAATAGTTCATGTAATCTCCTCGCTAACTACATATTCTTTCTTTGTCGGGTTTTTTTTATCAACTGGCGACCTTATTAAATCAAATAATTGTCTGTTTTTGAGGTTAAATTTTAGCTTTAATTGACAGGTTACATGTGTCCTTGACACTCAGGGCCTTATAAATTACGTTAATGAATTAATAAACTTATCAGCCAAGCCCCACATGTAACAATATATATATATATACACATATATATATAATATATATATATATATATATATATATATATATATATATATATATATATATATATGAGCGTCTACAATCAAAAACGTCGATTCACCACACTTGGGCAAAAATCGTTTTATTATATAAAAACGTGGTTCACGACACCCTAAATTTTCATGTCCAAGTCTGCTTTTGCTAATTTTCCAACTCTAAATAGTCTTTTTGGCCTCAAACATAAGAGTGAAATTCCCATCCGTCTGATTATTCTCCTCACCTCCGCTGGAGTCTGGGGATGTTTGGGGAAAGAGCGCGGATGGACCAATCACAGGTTTGCTAGCCTCTCCCAAAGTCACGTGTAGTTGTTTATAGCTTCCCTTTAAACAGTGTTACCACTTTGGTTGACAGCACAGTATTTAATTAAAGCGTTACTTCCATTGCTCTCAAGTATTTTTCGCACAACTTTTATAGAATATTCCATAATTTGGTACTTATTGCCTTATTTTACTAATAATCATAATGATAATGTTTTTGTTATTACTTAATACAATGACAATTTTAATGTCCAAAGGAAGAATGTGTCATGGTACAATGGTTACAGACCGTATCATTCGGGACGAAGGAAGCAAATAAGACGAACATAATGTTGTGCGATTTTCAGTCCATTTTACCAGATGGATATGGGTGAATATCCTTTACACTACAAACCTGTTTCCCCCATCTGAAAATGAAACAGGCCCGATTCTTAACCTCTGGTATGTTTCTAAATTTATAAGTATTAATTTATCATTATAAAATGTCCGTCCCTTACTCTTCAGCAGCAGCTGAAAATTTTTCTGTACTTAACTTTTTAAGATTAAATAGTGATCAAGACTACTGGCATTAATCATCGAATCATAATGGGAAATTAATTCAGGCAACCGTCAATATATGCAATAAAAATGAAAATAATGAGCGATCCTGTTTGGTTATCTTTAAGTAAGGACCAGGGTACTATCTACAAACCTATTAATTATAGAAAGCTGACCATTCATTACTGCGTGATAATCCTGACTTGTGTCCACGAATCTTCACGCTCTGTTCTTTTCCGTTTAAAATTCTTTTACCAAATGGCAGAAAGTATTCAAGACGACGTATTAGCACATAGTGGTGATGTAATTGGTGATGACCCAGGGGAGGGTCCCAGTGGTGTTGTGCCTCAGAGAGATACCAGAAGGGGACGAAGTGAATCTCAATCATGTGCTGGTATTTCAAAAAGAGGCCGAAAAAGAGAACGAAAAGTAGAATCTTGGGCTGCTAGTGTTTCGAAAATGAAGAGAAGCCTTGGCCAAGAATACATAAGCATGAAAACAAAGAAAGTGATGCCAGCCAGGGAAATAGGACAACCCTGTAAAGATGGGTGCTTTGAAAAGTTGGGAATGGGAAAAATCAAAGACATTTTCAAGGCATATTGGGACATCGGGGATTACGATAAACAAAATGAATATTTAAATTAGTGTTTCTCTCAAATTGCCCTTCAAGAGGAAGTACACGACCAAAGCTACAATTAAGAGGAAGCAAAATTGTGTACAGTGTAACACACACTGGTGTTGTTTTTGAAGTGTGTCGGGTTGGTTTTATGAACATTCATGGCATCAAAGAACGCAAATTATCATGGATTTTAAATAAATGGAAAAAAGCTAAGATCCACACTGGGATTGTGCCAACTGATAAAAGGGGCAAGCGTGATCCTGCTAATAAATTAAAGGCGCAAGTTTTAGATTATGTACACTCGGCAAGAAAAGTGAAGATACAGTTTTCTTTAGATTTCGTTCATCGAATTTTTATTTTTTTCTTACAGAAAACACATAATCTCGGTAAATTTACTCTAGAATATGAAAATACAATGCAAATTATATCATATATGTTAAATCTGCAAAACAAAAACGTTCAGATACTTAAAAACACCAAGCATGTCCGAAGTAATCAGAATTTCTCAGATGACTCTTCATAGAATCTAAAAGATAGTGTGTGAATATCTCGGTGTAGTACTCTTTATCAAACGGCAATATTTACTCGTTTTCCGTTATGGACAGGCTTATTATTGCATCATCATACGAGGTAGTGACAATTTCTTTAATTTTCACACATTCATATTTGTATTTCAGGTGTTAAAAGTCAGCTGGAATTAATGGCAGTAAATGTTGCGACAGCTCTGTAAGTTGACCAAATCTATTTAAATCTGCAAGAGCGTTCTCTATGATGTGTGGAGCACTTCAGCGGAAAACACAAGTAACTGGATGTTTCTTGGCGTTGCCCGTTCTCTCTGCGTTAAATAGTTTCTCTCTCTCTCTCTCTCTCTCTCCATCTAAAACATACTATACAAATATAGTATCGCTCAATCACTAAAAAAAAAAAATAATGAAATGGAGTAGCTCTTGTAGGCCTAGGTTACACAACAGCAACTCTCTCTCTCTCTCTCTCTCTCTCTCAAAAACATACTATACAAATATAGTATCGCTCAATCTCTAAAAAAAAAAATAATGAAATGAGTAGCTCTACATATAGGCCTAGGCTTACACAACAGCAACTCTCTCTCTCTCTCTCTCTCTCTCTCTCTCTCTCTCTCTCTCTCTCTCTCTCTCTCTCTCTCTCTCTCTCTCTCTCTCTCTAACATTGCATTCGTTCCTTTATTGTTCCCCACGTTGCTCAAATTTAACTCTTGATTTCACTGGAAGATCGATTTCGATTATGCAAGCATTCCGTTCATTGTGGTGTCATAAATTCATTTGTATAAGGTTAATTGGTAGGTTACGTCGAAAAATGTTTATTTTGCTCAGAACTGTCGCAGCAAATTACAACGAACGAATACTGTAAAAACTTACTACTACATTTAGTATCAATGATGTCAGAATCGTAGAATATGATTGAAAGTTATAGGAGGTCAAGCAAAAAACCAACACACTAAGACAGAAGCTCCTCCCCTTTCTAAAGTTGCCAGATGTCACATTATTGAGCAATATACTGTATGTCCGAAGATTTAAAAAAACTGTATCTTCACTTTCCTTGCCGAGTGTACATGACTTTATAAAGTTATTGCCTGTGGTCTCAAGCCATTACACTCAGGCCAAGTTTCCTTTAAGGCAGTATTTGCCTTTTGGGGGTTCTGTTACTGGACTATTTGCTGAGTATCAGGAGTGGATGCACCAGAATGGTAATGATCAGCATACCATAAAGGAACAAATGTTTCGGAAAATATTCTCAACATTTTATAATATTTCATTTGCCCCACCCAGAACTGATGAGTGTAATAAATGTGCACTGTTAAAAATAAAAAGGAATCGGCACAGGAAGCAGATGACATGGATAAAGTAGCAGAGATTGTTGAAGAGATGACGAATCACGAAGAAGACGCAAAGAAAGGTCTACAGCTTCTGAAAGAGCCCCACGACCCGGATGTTCGTTACATTGCCATTGATCTCCAGCAACAGCAACCATGCCCAAAGATGCCTGTTAATAGGGCATATTATACAAGTAAGCTGTGGTTATTAAATTTTTGCATATTTGACATCACCAAAAACAAGGGTAACATGTTCCTGTGGGATGAAACAGTTGCAAAAGGGGTCCAAACGAAGTTGGTAGCTGCCTGCTTCGTTGGTTACAAATAGTGAGAGGGAAGAAGGAGAAGACAGTATTAAGCAACTGAGAATTTTTGCAGATAATTGTGCAGGACAAAATAAAAATATCTTCAACGTCCTGTTAATGCTGCAACAGATACAGAAAAATTTACTTACGAGGTGGAATTTATTTTCCTCGTAAGTGGGCATTCCTTCATGCCCTGTGACCATGCCTTTGGTCAAATAGAACTGATGCTGCGGCGACAAGCGTACATCTGCAGTGTACCTCTATACCGCGAACTGATACGCACAGCATGCAAGTCAATATACAATGTATATGACATGACAAGAGAACATTTTGTGGATATTAAGGTGCTTGCTGATGTAGTCACGAATCGTTCTGCAGGGCTATTATCAAAAGCACGGCAATTTGTAATGAAATCCTCACACAAACAAGGCTTCTTCGTGAAGAAAGACTTCGACCTTGTCGACCGACCTGACAATACCACCTACATCAACCTCCAGAAGGGCCGGCAGAGTCGTAAAGGACGAGGGCGTGGCGAGGGAATACAAGTTGGGTTGGCATCAGTCGTGCTGCCATGCAAGTTTGATGGTGAAAGGATGCTCACCAGGAAGAGGTGGAGCCCTTGCAACCCTACTCCCGATGATTCCAAGCACCGAACAGAGGGAATGGTTCAATGATCTACTACAGCGGCAATACTCCTTGATGGCACTGCAGCAGCAGATTAATGTCGACTCAGACGACGACATTAACTTGAGGGATGCTGACAGCCCTGACAACACTATCCTCCGTGATGAAGATGTCATGAGAACTCAATATGCGTTCTGATTGCCATAATGTTGACGAACCGGAACGAAAAGGACCCCAAATTGCAATCGCACAAGAAAAAGAATATATACTGCTAGTTGCAGAGAACGAGTGTTAATAATATTTTTTGTTATTAAGTAAAATTACAGCAACCAGAACATGATCTAATTATGAGTACTTTCATGCATAAACACTAAATTTATACATTCAGCACCAGATTTACAGGGAAATTAATCATAAAACTATTATTATGAAAATGTGCATTATAATAATTGTTACTTTATATTTGCAAACTTTTCATGTATTTGTTCCATTGCTCTGCTGTGGTATTTTTAATTTATTTAACATTATTATTATTACTATTATTATCAATATTCCGGGAATGAGTAGTGCAATAGTGTAATGTGTACTGTATCATTACTGCTATTATAAATATTGCGTGCATGAATACAGCAATAGTGTAATGCGTACTGAATTAATACTATTATCAATATTTCATGCATGAGTACCCATTGTGTAATATGTTTTATATTGAATTAAACATGTTGCATTGTATTTTGTGTTTAGTATTGATGACCTATAACACTTTTATCATTATTCTTTACGTCCGGAAGTATAGCAATGTATGTGTTTTTCCTTATTATCTGAAATAAGGCCTGAATTAAATTTTTAGTTCTTCCTTCCTATTATTTCAGCAGTCCTCTAAAGATTAAATACCACAATTACAATAATATATTATTTTCTACTTGATATTATGTAGAAAAATCGCTAGACATCATCAGGTTTGCATTCAGGCTGCGATAGTTTAAAACATAATTATTACTAAAACTGGGTAAAATAAGTACAAAATAATCATTAATACTTAATCATCAGGGAGAGCTGTCTGGGAGAAAAACCACAAACAACGTAGTCAGCTGAAACGTTAGCGACATTATGATCACGAGTAATTTATAAGCAAACACTGACCGCCACTGGTTTCATAATCGTTGCCTGATGCTTGGAACTTTGTAAGTTGGCTGGCATTCATCACACACCCTTAGTTTGCTCTTGGATTTCAAGTTACTAATGTCATCGTCAGACAAAAGACCATGTGCATGTTGGTCAAGTGGCCAACGCTTTACAGACTCGGAAAATGAATGTGAATGTAGCACCTTGGAAAATGAGTTGGATTGTAACACCTTAGAACAGACCGTAATAGTATATGAATCTGATGAAATTTTTGATACTCAGGAAAATAATGAAAATGCCATTCGAGATTTTGATGAAAATCGTGATTCCTGTGAGGAAAATTTTAGTGAAACAGACAGCACCTTTTATGCTAATCTACCCGAGGGCCAGAGATTCACAGATTCAGACGAGACATTTTATGAAGACATTGAAAACTCGGTAGTATCTGCATTAGATTATGAGCAAAATGACAATGCTGATAATAGTGATCGTGAAGATGTTTATTCCCACGATTTATTCAGTGATTGCTCTAGTATTCACAATTCACAATTCACAATTACAAACAAGTGGATCAGATGAAATTTTCTGTGAAGCCATGAAAAATCGAAATAATAGTGTATGTTGCGATGATGATAGTGAAGAGGACAGACAGAATGATCAAAATACGGGATCTGATCTAGTGACAGCTACGCCGTGGTAACGCCATTTCCTTCTGTTGCAAATACAGACATTCTCGGTAGGTTTTTGGGAAGATTATTTTGGAGAAAATACAGAAAGCTATTTTGCTGACGATGAAATGGAACAGGCTGGTTCGATTCATCTGAAGAAGAATAAAATAAAATAAAATAAACCCTAAGTTTCGGTAACAGCGACTACAGGCAAAAGCATCAGTACACAACAAACAGTAAATTTGGCAGCTGTAGGATGGCTGATAATCATAGAAATGGAATAATAATAGTTCTGAAGTTTGACAATATTAACTGTCAATAATGAAAAGACAATAATATTTTCACAATTAGGATCGAAAACCAAAATAATCAGGAAAAGCAAATTTTTGCAGGTAGTATTTTTATTCTTATGTAACTCATATATTATTATTTTAGCATTATCTCACGGAACTCATTGCCACTTTCATTACTAGTTCTATATGGTAAGAATGAAACCGAATGTGTCTTTCTCGCCGTTCGGTCCCAACTAACTCCGTTACTTTGTTTATTCATCTTCCCAGGTAAACAAACATCTGAGATAGGGTGGTCAGTCCAGTCCGTTACTTTTTTTATGCATCTCCAGGGTAAACCTTTACCTCTATCACAGAGTCTGTGTTTCCATTTCACCCAGCCACAAAATAGTTTTAGTACTTTTGAAGTATATTTATTAATCACATTTCATAATCATGCCCCGAATTATTTTATCTTTACAAACACAAAAAACATAGACAGTACCTATGATAAATTAATATTAACTATTATTGTTTAAAATGATAAAAACTTTGGTTGACATTAATTTTATGATACTTGAGTGTATAGAAAGATTTTCAATCACACCTAAGCATTGACTATAAAGTTTACACAAAATAAAAAATACAGTGAAGTGTTGAAGTTTGTGCGTGTATGTGTGTTCTTGTTGCCTATCATGGGATGAGTAAGCTGAATGAGTTACAACCGTAGAGTAGGTCTGGTAACTCTGTTCAGCTGACAGCGCATTACAGAAAACGGGTACCCAAACATCACATACTAAACTATTGCATTTTTTTAAGTAACTACACTTATTAGGAAGCTTATTTTAATGTACAGACACTTTAATTTTTTAGTTTCCATAATAATAAAGTAATTTGTAAGTGATTACAATCATATAGGCTGAGTTTTATGGAAATATTTAGTAAAAATAAGAAACATTAAACAGCATGAATCTAGTTTATTGTAAATATTCACTAGCTACTAATAAACTTATGCAGTTTATTACATTTTCTTTACAACAGTCATAAAAGATGGTACTTGAAGCTTCAATTTGGTATAAAGAAGTTGTCTGTAAGTTGAAAATTAAAGTTTCTACAGTAGAAAAAGAAAAATTTCAAACTAGTTTTCTGGCGTTTTTGAATTGTGGCTAAACGACGTTTTTTTAAGTTGTAGACGCTTCATATATATATATATATATATATATATATATATATATATATATATATATATATATATATATATATATATATATATATATATATATATATATATATATATATATATTGTGTATATCTTACAGATTGGGTCTTGTTGGAAGAATGCAAGGGGTTTTCCATTTACACACTGCCAAAGGGGCCAACAGAGGACACCAAATTGTAACAAAAAATGACGAGCTGAGTGGTGACTTTCCTTATTTTCAACAACTGAATTAGAGAATGGAAGGTCGCCATGGGAAATGAGTCACTGATTACGTTAAAATGAATTTATTTACACATGAGGCAATCAAAAAATGAATCTGGAACTGAGGATCCAGCAGGCAATCAAAATTAAAAAATGGAAATTACAAGGATGTGAATAGCATCTGTCTAATTAGCAAATGTAATAAGGCTTGAATTAATCTCAGTTAAGTGGCTCTTGTGCACAATGGGGGGACTGCTATCCAGACTTTCTTGGTTAGCAAAATGGCAGTACTCCTAAGATGATTTGATTCACAAGGCTGGGTCAACTGAGCAGAAGAGTAGCCAGACTCCTGGAAAAGGAATCCAGGATTAGCATTATAGTACAAAGAATTTCTCTCACATGAAAAATTATGCACTATGGAGGTAATGGATCAGCTTAAGTTATTAGCCCTTGGTTAACACTATGGTGGGAATAATTTAATACTGATCACTGAATTGAATTAAGTTGCAGTTAGGACAAGTCATGGGGCAAGTTATGGGCTGCTTTGTTGGTAGATTTGGCTTAACAAAAGGGGCTTTGTTTAGGAGAATGAAAAGTGAAAAATCGGGAAATATAAAGGAGAAATTCACAGAGAGAAACAGAACTGGTTTGGAGACTAATTGCTTCTGACGTACCTTATGCCTGTTGATGTTTTGAGCTCTCAATATGTGGGGCTTGGCTGTCCAAGTTTTTTAGCCTCCACCAGGGGAAGAAGATGAAGGGCGCGACTTCACACGTCGCTAGCTAGGTATGGAGTGTCATGTTTTACCCGAGTTGAAAGCGCTCCCTTGTTCTGCTTGCTTCCAATCCCTGGGCATCAGTCATCAGCAAAAAGTCACACAGCCAGCAAAAGGGGATATGGAAAATAGGTCTTATGGTTAGGGACTTAAGGGTTAAGCTCCTAGTCTACCTACAGCCTGTTTTCGTCCCTTGGCACTAAGGGACTAGCTGCACCTACAAATAACATGATGGGGGTGAAAGGGGGAAAGCTAAGGTGTGTCATTGTTCTACCTCAGGTCAGGTGATGTGGGGGGATTTCTCAGGCCTATGTGAGTTCAAATTCTGGGCAAAATCTTCCTTCCTGCCACTAAAGCTAGCCTAGAAGTTAACTGAGAAGCGCTTTTGTCCAGAAATTTCAATTCCTTACCTGGTGGACTACGAGGGATGAATTAAAAACACGTATATATATATATATTATATATATATATATATATATATATATATATATATATATATATATATATATATATATAAACAGTCCCGGTTTTCGAGGTTCCGTTCTGCTGACCTTTGTCGTAAGCGAAAATCGTCGTAAACGGAAAAATCGTCGAAAATCGTAAGAAAACCTTACTTTAATCCTTTGAGTATCCTTTGGGTATCTTGAAAATGACATAACCTGCATTTTTATTGAGTCTTTCATGAAAACCCTCCAAAATTTTACCATTCTGTTTTGAAGCTAGAGAGAGAGAGAGAGAGAGACTGCCTCATCACTTATCTACCAGAAAAGACTTGGAATGTTACAGAACTACATTGCTCTCCCATTTTTACTTTTAAGTATCATCCTACATCAAATATAGCTTAGTTATTATCCTGTTACTACTGTATTAATCTTTGAAATTATATTAATATCTTTTCAAAGTCATCTTAAACACTAGTACCCTTTTCCAGTCAGAGAGAGAGAGAATGAATTACCACTACGACTTACATTCAGCCATTCTTGTGCTGGAGAGAGAGAGAGAGAGAGAGAGAGAGAGAGAGAGAGAGAGAGAGAGAGAGAGAGAGAGAGAGAGAGAGAGACTGATCTTCTGCCCTTAGTCTGCTTTGAAAATGCATAAATGTTGTAATTTCAGTATGCTGTATTATTATTATTTAATCTTATTAATATCTGAAAATTAGCTCTTATTAGGTAAGTCATTTATATATCATACAAGCATAGTTAGTCGTCATCTCCCAAAAATTTGTTAGAAAAATATTATGCAGTCATTCTCTCTCTCACATTGGTGAGAGAGAGAAAAAAAATACTACGCACGCTCTTTATAGTGTATGCAAAGCCCGTGAGGTACAAGCTTTGTGATTGGTTAAAATCCCACCCTTCCTGCCAATAGCATGTCGTCAAGGAGGGTGGGAAGGGATGAGGGGATGTTACAAGTTGTTATTGGCTTCTGTCAGTCCTGCAGCCAATAGCGTATCGTCATGGAGAGAAGGGGTTGCTACGAGGCTCTGTTATTGGCTAATTCTAATCCCCCAAGTCGGTATCGTCATAAGCCTTCAAAAAAGCAATAAAAAAAAAAATTGTCACTGCCGATGATGGGATTTTAGAATATTTTTATGTTTACATACAATAATCGATATTTTTGAAGGATATATGCAATAGAGAGAGAGATATGGGCGTTTGGCCTTACTTAAATCACAGAAGTGACATTATTCGTGAATTATTAGAGAGAGAGAGAGAGAGAGAGAGAGAGAGAGAGAGAGAGAGAGAGAGAGAGAGAGAGAGAGAGAGAGAGAGAGAGAGAGAGAGAGGTTGAATGAAGTGATTACATCGGTAAGCAGTTTATGATTTCACGGGATTTTAATTTAACTTTTATCAATACTTTGCTGTGGTTACTCAATATTAATATTTTAAAATTAGTAAATATTTTTTCATCATAAAAAATGTATTTAGTCATGAAAATAAATAAAAATCAGTAATTTAGTGAATATTGCTCTATGAAAAATCCATGAATGTAAATTTTCTTCCGTCATATGTGTTGGAAACCGAGTCATCCCAAATATTACCGTCGCGAATCATAAGAAAACTTTAATTTTATTCCTTAGGGTGTCGTGAAACAACAAATCCTGCATTTATATTGAGTTTTTTCACAACAAAACCCTCCAGATATTGACCATTCTGCTGTTTTGGATGCATATCTCTTCCGATCGTCGTCCGGACTGGCGTAAATCCGAAATACCAATCCGAAAATCGTAAGAAAACCTTACTTTTAATCCTTTGGGTGTCTTGAAAACAATGAATCCTGCATTTATATTGAGTTTCTCATGATAAAACCCTCCAAATATTGACCATTCTGCTGTTTTGGATGCATATTTCTTCCGATCGTCCGTCGGATTGGCGTCGCCAAATACTGTCGAAAATCGTTAGGAAACCTTATTCTTAATCCTTTGGGTGTCTTGAAACAACGAATCCTGCATTTTATATTAACTTTCTCATAATAAAAACCACTCCAGATATTGACCATTCTGCTGTTTTGGATGCATATCTCTTCCGATCGCCGCCGGACTGGCGTAAATCGAAATACCGTCGAAAAATCGTAAGAAAACCTTACTTTTAATCCTTTGGGTGTCTTGAAAACAATGAATCCTGCATTTATATTGAGTTTCTCATAATGAAAACCCTCCAAATATTGACCATTCTGCTGTCTTGGATGCATATTTCTTCCGATCGTCGTCAGACTGGCGTCATCTGAAATACCGTCGAAAATCGTAAAAAACCTTACTTTATTCCTTTGGGTGCCTTTGAAAACAATTTATCCTGCATTTACATTGAGTTTTTCAACAGACAACCCTCCAAAATTGACCATTCTGCCATTCTGGAGCCATATTTCTTCCGTCGGATGGGCGTTGTCAGCGTCGTAAACCTGGAACATGCGTTGTAACCCAGGAAATAATTTTTATGAATATATTTGAAAAGCGTAAACTCGAACGTCGTAAGTTTGAAACCGTCAGAAACCGGGGACTGTCTGTATATATATATATATATATATATATATATATATATATATATATATATATATATATATATATATATATATATATATATATATATATATATATATTATACATTATATATATATAATATATATATAATATAACAAGCCCATAAAAACACAATTTGAGCATTACAACCATATATTTGAGCACTTCCTTCTGTGCCCTGTTCATTGGGTAAATATGGACACACGATGTGTTACAAGAGTATATATACAAAGCATATATAGGTGTGGCAGTATATATGCTCTTGTAACACATCATCTGTCCATATTTTACCAGAGAACAGGGGCACAGAAGGAAGTTCCCGAAATATATGTTTGCAACATTCAAACAGTGTTTTATGAACCTTTTTTATCTTCATATTATACTGTTGTACGAGGGTAAGTCAAAAAGTTCCGGGAAAAATTCAATATACTCTTTATTTAAGGAAATTCAAACATCATTTTTCTACATATCTACCATCTAACTCTATACATTTTTCAAGGCGCTGTTTCCACCTCTGCAACCCTTCTTTGTAGAAATTTGGGGCCTTTCTATTAAACCATGTTGAAACTGCATGTTTAGCAGCATCCAAAGATTCAAACCGGACTCCTCTTAAGTGTTCCTTGAGTTTGGGAACAGGAAAAAATCTGAAGGAGCAAGATCAGGACTATAAGGAGGATGTGGAAGAGTTTCCCACTAAATTTCCGTAAAGACTTCTCTTGCAACCCTTGATGAATGTGCTGGAGCGTTATCATGATGGAACAAAAATTCTGCAGTGCAACTTTCCTCAACGTTTTTAGCCAATGCAGTCTTCAGTTTTTGCAAAACACCTTTGTAGTAGTTCCCGTGATTGTTTTTGTCCTTCAAAACCAATCAAAATCAGTCCTTTGGAGTCCCAAACACTGTTGCCATAACCTTCTGGGCAGATCTCGCCACTTTGAACTTCACTGGTGCAGCTGAACCTCTTGGTAACCATTGCTTTGATTGAATTTTACTTTCTGGGTCATATTGATGGATCAAGTTTCATCTCCAGTAACAATCCGGTCAAAAAAACTCTGATTCATTTGATTCAATCTTCGTTAAAACTGCAAGAGAAAGTTCAGCTCTTTGATGCAGTTGGTCTTAAGCAACGCTTTTGGGACCCAACGTGCTGAAAGTTTACTCAAACCAAGATTTTCATTTAAAATTGAAAATGCGGAACAATGGGAGATCCCAGTTTCATTAGCTATCATATCGATAGTAATCCGACGATCTTCATCCACTAGATTCTGCACCAAAGCCACAATTCTTTCATTTTTGCAGTCGATGGTCTTCCCTCTCTTGGGTTGTCTTTGAGGTCCTCCCGACCATCCTTAAATCGCTTTATCAATCATAAACAACTGATTTAGATGGAGAAGAATCTCCATAAACTTGTTACCAAAGCTTCAATAATTTTCCTGGTTTCCAATCAAGCTTGGTCAGGAACTTGATGTTAGCTCTCATCTCAAAATTTTTATTTTCCATGGGTTCAAGAAGTTACTTTCCTG